>NW_014333737.1:618421-621596 GCF_000341935.2 Cephus cinctus | reverse complement strand
GAAAACCGAACCGGTATACAACCCTTGAAACGTATCCAACGAATCTCTCAAGGAAACAGATGCTGCGACCGATACTTGAAACTCGTGATAGCACCTGTTACTCCAGTTGACCGCGAAACAGACTCGGTTCCAGAGAGCATCCTCCTGGACCATCTGCATATTAATTTATCTCGCGCTGCACATTACCCACGCTCAAACTAATGCGCTGGCGAAATATCGAGACGCTCGAACAAATCGTGGAAATTTAAGGTTGCGAGAAATCTCGGGGAAATTCAAGGGAAATTCATATAACCGTGTAAAGGAGGGTAGTATTTTTTTTTTCCAATGAAAATTCCACCGCCGTCCTTGCCGTTACGACTAAAGGAAAGGAGGGTCGAAGATCAGAGGACACAGGGAAAAAACGACGCGCCACGTCGTTCCACGACGGAAGCGTCGAGTGGAATTTTAGATTTCCGGGTAAACTGGCGGGAGGGAATGACGCCTTTGGTATAAAATGAATATCGCCAAGCATTGGGCGACGTGCGGTTTTCATTTTCTTCCAGGCTTTACCCACCAAGAGGACACTATATAGATATACATAAAGGGCTATACGTACTGTAGTTTTATGTATCGGTTCTTGTACGTAATCGTGGCCATTTGTCGTGACAAGGAGTGAACGAGTGAACGAGAGAGGAGCCTCGAGTCGAGAGCGTCTCTGCTTATGGTCGCTATATTTATATGAACCAGTAATGCATCACGGGATTGCGTAGACGACGTGTATCTCCTAGTAATGGGAGGAGCACTACCGAAATGCGGAGCAAAGGCTCTTCCGTACTTACTTCCAGTGTCAGTTTGATATATACCTACGTACACGGTGGCGGGAATGGGTCCGGTGCGCCAACTTGGTTTCGGTCCCATTTAAGTCATCGTATGGAAATACAGAACAGCTGTCAGCGCATGCGAGCTCATTCGACAAATTTTATTCTCGCTCACGGGGGATCGTTAGATAAATAATCGATTTTCGTGCTGTAATCGTAGAAAATTTTGATGGGGCAATATCCAGTAGAATGGAGCCCTCGTCGAGATACGTTAATTTGTGGTTACGTCAGATCTGTCTGTACCTCATCGGTCCTGCAGGAAGTCTAGAGGAGTCGATAATAAGCGTATAAGTACTCATAGAGGGAGCGAGAGAAATTGTAAAAAAAAATGAAGGCACTGAAGTTCAGAGACCGTCGGATACGAACGACGGATATGGAGAAACAGTGAAAACGATTCGCGTACGATTTAGTGGCAACTGGTGGCAGCGGAATATAATTTAAAATCGATACTATCTCAATTAATCATGCGGGTTTATATTGTCCAATCAGTATCTACGGGATTGCGGGGAATTATGAAGCGTACGCTTTCGCGGTTTACGGGTGTAAATACAAACGATTGTTAATACCAGGGCTTCCTGTGGGCCGAACGCTGCTGTCTGGGTAGACTTACGTGTCCGCAGGACCAGGGGAGGAGAGGAAGGAGGAAAGGAAGATTCGCAAAGAGGAAGCTACTGGGAATTTATCGTTATCTTAATTATTTCCCCCGAGAGACGTCACTGAGTTTTTAAAGCGATTTGCCAGAGGTACGATTGGCTCGGAGGTAGTTGGGGTAGAAGCACGGGGAATAGCGCTTTCGGAATTATTTGAGATTCATCGGGATGCAGCTTGGCGAACCACTTGTAATTCTTTTCCAGTACCCGGCAGCTTCCTAAGGCAATGGCTACGGCGCTGCCGGTAGTCTCTACCTCCATCAGGAGCTCCTCGCTGATCCGCCGTATTTTTTTGGTCTCGGCCGTCTCTTCGAAGTACCTTGGAAAGAACAGGATAGGCGAACGTTGCTCCGGCGAAGTTAACTTCGCATTTAACATCTGCTTGGAAGGTTAAAATTTCCCTCGAGGTTTACACTAAGTTAGATGGCTGAGTATCTTTTGTCTGGGATCGAGGGTAAAATCAGAGGATTTTATTGTTGCGTGAAAATATCTGCCAGTGAACTTTACTCCCAACTTCTTGCTTTATCTCTTTCGTTACCATTTTCCTCTTTTCGTCTTATACTGCCCTCTTATCCTTTTCACCTCTTTTGGCTTCTCGCTCGACAACAAAAATGATCCTAAAGCACAGAACGAAATCAGAAGGGTCTCACAGGAAGGAATGGGAAATAGAATAGATAACCTGCTAAGCAAGAGATACTCCCACTTCTGGTATATTCTTTTCACGAAAAATCTTAATCTTCTCCTGGACCCAAAATTCCTCTCAAGCTCTCATGTAAACCGTCGCAACTTCTCCGGCTTAATTTCCTTAATCCGACGGCGAACCAAGGCAAAAAACTTAATACCATAGCGAGTGACCTTTATTACACAGCATCCCTCTATCTCTTAACCCTCAGAATTTTCTTATCTCGTATATTCACACATTCAAAAAAAACTCCATCTCCTTCATCAATGCCCATGTTATATTACTCCCAAATCCCACACACGCTACTAATATCAACCCTAAGTCCGGAATAAATTTATTTCAATTCTTCCCTTAGTTTCATTACGGTTGCCGTTTTCTTTTAAGGTCCACGGCCCCGGTGGTTCCTTCCCCAGGTACAAAGTGCTTCCATCCTGAGGCCGTTATACGTAATTCATGAAAGGTGTGTGAAAGTGGTTACAAAACGCTTTAGATACAACACGCACACGTATCCCTTGCAATTCCCTGCTCTCTCTCTCTCTCTTTCTCTCTCTCTCTCTCTCTCTCTCTCTCTCTCTCTCTCTCTCTGCTCACCCTACGTAAATTTTCATTGTTCCTACGAATCCGATGGAGATTCTACTCAATTCCGCAGACAGACAATTACATTGGGTTAGTAAACGAGGTTCGCGCGAAACGAGAAAATGTTCCTACCCACCGCGAGCACTATTGAATTACAAGGGGGTTCACCGAGTCAGGATGTAGAACAGGGTAGTGGAACTGTTTATAACAGGATAGAATAGTAGAGTAGTGGTAATAGTACAATAGAATTCGCGACTGGAAGTTGCTAATCAAAATCCATTCAGAAACGGAGCTTTTAGATTTGGCCTCTGGTGCGATAACGTAATTCTGGTTTATTTTCTGCGAAGACTAGATACGCAAGATCCACGCGACTATTATTTTCTATACTCCCCCCCCCCCCCCCTTTTTTT
>NW_014333737.1:604734-618259 GCF_000341935.2 Cephus cinctus | reverse complement strand
CCCCCTATTTTTTATCATGCTTCCCCTTTTTCCCTCTTTTATTAACGGGAAACGCGCAAACGAGAATATTGAAATCATAACGGGATTCTCATGAATATTATTCTCGTCTTAAAGTAATATAATCCCAAATCGATGGAGCGACCTCGAATAAATTTATAACGCTACCGAACTCGGGGTACCAAGTCGGTCTTAGACGACCCCGGAAATTTCACTTGGATGATGACGAAGATCTCGCACCTGAGAGGCAAACCCTATTGGCCTTACAATTCTCGCGAATCTGTTTTTAGGTATACGAAGGGAATGAAAATAATGGAAAATGGCATAGCCGCAAGTCGGTGCTAACGTATTCGAAAAATTTTATGTAATAGATATAGTAGTACGTGTATAAGATAATGACGTTAAAGTATAGGCGAATAAGGGAATAACATTGAAACATTGAATACAAACATAAACTATATTATTGCTATCTCCGATATCTTTGATATTCTACGGTTTTATTGATGTTACCTGAAAATTCAAATTGTACTAGGCGGAATTTCGAAACGTTCTCCAACATCTGTTTCTATTTCTTGGAATACGTGGGAGATAACGCGAAATACATTGTAACCAAGAGAGCACTTTTATTTGATTAGTAAGAACCATAATATACGATCGTACCATATACACAGGCTGCACGTGCTCTCAATCTATAGGGTGATTCGTAAAATAATATACATTAAAATTCTTTATGGAAAGTTTAAACCCGTAAAACTGCTTAGTCTATTTACAATGGAAGTGAAACGACCATTTTTATTAATACACTTTTGATACCTGTATAATATAAGAGTGACTGTAATATTCTTAAAAACTCATAAGTTTCCTGCCATAAAATTTCAAACTTTCAATCACAGCTTATGGCTGAGCAAGCATTGCTTTTAATAATGTTAAAATTAATAAAATCTATTAAAATTTATCTTTAAGGTAATATTTTTTTACATTACAATATTGTACACACGATATCTATTAAAACCTCATTAGATCCGTGTTACTATAAGCGTTATAAACTTTATGTATGATTCGAGTGTATGTTTTTATACGCTTTTATATACGTTCAAGATAAAAGGGGATCGCGTGTGCCGGCTACTGTCTGTAAGTAGCCACATATCCGATAGCGCGTTACACCGCAATAATTTACAATGCGCGACAAGAAACGAGAGAAAAAGTCCACCTCTGAAATGAGATTAGTGACACGAGTGAGTTCTCCTGGCTTTTTTTGTACTCTGTCTCGCTCCGACTCCTTTTTTTTTTATTGCCACATTCTTCCTCCCCACCACGCTCGGTATGACGAATTTAATAAACCCTTCGAGCGAGGAGAATAAAAAGAGTACCGCTGTAAATTATTTGCGACATTCAAAGCAAATAAGACAATAATTGACCTCTTATAATATATAATAAATACGATTGCATTATTAGCATACGATATAGAAATTGCGTATAAAAGGTACGCGCGATCGTCTTTTCTAAGGATTGATAATTATTTTTTTTAACGTAATTGACTAGAGAATATACGATAGGTGTACAGTCGTATATCAACGTTATGCATTTAAGTGCAGTAGAGGTGCATTTAAGAAGTCAATATTCTGATAAGTTTGTTAGTTTTGATTTTACGGCTTCGAATCGAGAGACTGAAGGATTGAGGGAAATAGAGTGAATTTAAATGTTGAAAATGGTACTTTTGGTTGAAGATTTACATTTTGTTTCAGATCTGCCAATTATGCCAATGCCACCAAGGAGTGCGAGCTTTCCGATATGGACAGATTGACAGTCGCGGGATCCAGTGCTTTTCAGTCTGCCAAGGGTATCGATTACCTCGAGAACAACTGTGTGGATGAACCCGTGAAGCTCTGTGAATTTAAAAAGCTCACTGGCAGAATCCTCAAGACCGTCGACTCCGTGTATCAGGATGTCGGGAGCGCCGAGGAGTGCCGTGAACTCTGTTTGAATTCGCCATTCCGTTGTCACTCATACGATTACGGTGATACCGGCGATATGGTGTGCCGATTGAGTCATCACTCTCGCGCTACACTCTCCGATATTCAGGTATGCATGAGGAACTTTAAGAACTTTTGGTAAATCGGGTTATCGGCTGATCGAGCGATTCTGCGACGGCACGTTCGCGTGAAATCGAATTTTCCCATCGGTTCTCTCTCACGCACCAGTTTTTTTTTTTCCATTTCGATAAGAAAAGTACGAACTGCCGTGAGGGAGGATCAGTCTTTTTCTTTCCTTAGAATTTACTTTGGTCGACAATTTCATTTCGTGACTAGGTACCTGTAGTTGTCCGAACGCCCACGCTTTCATAGAAACAAAAGAGGAAACTTTTAAGAAAACTGTTCATTGATTTTTTTTTTTTTTTTTTTTTTTCTTTCTACAATGAACGATTCCCCATTGATCTCCACTTACTCTCCGCGTGTATCTCTCTCACAAGAAAATAAATAATCGGTAATGGGAAACTTTCCTACGGGAAGTCTCAACGTGTTAATTTAGCGAAAATACATTGGGCGACCAAGCGCGAAGAGTGTTTGATGTAAACCCGACATAAATCTTCTTTTCAGGAACCTTACCTAGACGTGCCCGAAGCATCGACCTACGAGCTGAGCTCCTGCTACAACGTGACCATCGATTGTCGCGCCGGCGACATGGTCGCTCGCATTCAAACGAGCAAACTCTTCAATGGCAAAGTCTACGCGAAAGGATCGCCCAATTCTTGCGTGCAGGATGTGAAAGGAGCTTTAGAGTTCGAACTTCGCATGGCTTACGATGATCTCGAGTGTAACGTCAGACAGCAGGGTCTGGGTCGCTATCTGAACGACGTCGTTATCCAGCATCACGACACCATTGTCACCAGCTCCGACCTGGGACTGGCCGTTACCTGCCAATACGACCTAACCAACAAGACAGTCTCGAACGAGGTCGACCTCGGTGTACACGGTGACATCACTCCGGCGCTCTCAGAGGAGGTTATCGTCGACTCGCCAAACGTCGCCATGAAGATCACCGACCGAAGTGGCAGTGGCGCAGTACCCTCAGCTGAGGTCGGCGACCCCCTGGCCCTTAAATTTGAAATCCTCGATCCCAACAGTCCCTACGAGATCTTCGTTCGTGAACTCGTCGCGATGGACGGCGTCGATTCCAGCGAGATCGTGCTCATCGATTCCGACGGATGTCCCACCGATCACGTCATAATGGGACCACTTTACAAGACCGCCACCTCCGGCAAGGTAAGTAGCCCCGGTTCATACCTCAGCCCAGTTACCTTGCCCCGGGCCAACATCCACCTCAGCATAGCTTCCCGATGACAGGCTAATGACCGCTCGCCCATACCCAGAGGGATTTATTCATTTTTACTTGCCGCAACAGATCAGACTCCAATTCGTCAAGCATTCATGTCCTGATTACCCGTGCCAGTGACAGTGTCGAACGTTCGCCAATCCTAGATATGCCAACACGTGGGTACCGGGTGTGCATCATGGCTCTGATCACAATGAACAACGGATACACGTGCTGTCTTCCATTATCCTTATCTTCGCTACGTAATTTTTTGGGTTCCCTCTTGACACTTTTCAAAAATACCGACAGACAATTGGCCCTATCATCCTAATCAATCATGTTGGTTAATTTCACGAGCGCTGGCAATTTGCCACAGGTAACAAGTTACCTGGACTAGACGTCAGCCCTGTTGATGACACACGATGACACACGAGCTAAGAGGCCAACATAGTTCCCTCACGTTTCGCCAGCTAAACTTTCTAGCTCACTACCGCGGATCCGAACATATTGGTATTTCTAGGTACAACGGGTACCGTGGTTAAAGACAGTTTCGTCTAGTCAATCGATTAAGGAGTTACGCAATTTTCCCTGAAGTTAAACTAGCAAATATTATACGTGTTCGGCAAGATCAACCAGAACGGATACAGTAATACAGGTAGCCGATAGTTCGATGGATAATAACGCTTAAGGTTTTTGGTCCGGACGATCCGATGCTGACAACAAAGAAGCAAGGAGGACGTATAGAGAGAAAAAATTCATATCAATTCTGTTCCTGCCAATTACTTCACGTCAGAGAGAATACATTATCTAGAGTTTATTACGCTCGCGGCGATTCTCGATCCGCGGTAGTCGCGAGTCGCGAGTCTGCGGACGCGCGAAAATCGAGCAAAACAAACCCAACGGTCCAATCTATCGGGTGAGCAGCCAATGAAAGTTCAGGACAAGCAGCACCGCCTCGTTAACTACGTCGTTCCACATCATTTACTACATGGAACGCTACAATATTGCTTTATTAGAAAGTAATAACAGTCGCGGTATAAACAAAGAGCAAATTTATACCAGTAATGGGATGATTGGTATTGGAATCGTTATTAGAATAGTGTACTCTATATATGTAATCTCTGTTGGGATTCGATATATATATACACACCATTCAATCACGGAAAAATTTCCGGGACAATGAAACTTGAAAAGCGTGTCGAAAAGGTTTCCCATTACGGTAAGAGGATGCTTTAATCTTTATTCTTTTAAATTCGACTTTGGTTTTTTTTTTTCAATTTTCAGTAAACTTCATTTTCCGACGGACGATAAACGAATTTCACATTTCACTTTTCTGTTGGCGTGCCATGAAAAAATATTCTTTGGTCGGGAGAGGGAGGAGGAGGGTTATATACGGCAATAGGAAGTTCCTTGTCGATTGCCGGAGTGAAATACGCGAGCGCCAGGGAGTAGGGCATAAATTCGCCGAGGCATTTAGAGAAAGCGGGGACCTAACTTTTGTCCAGAAAGTTGATTTTATTAAACGACCTGAAGAAAAACGAGTGAGACTTTTACCAGACTTGCCGATCTTCCTTTAGGAATTTGCGAAGAGCTCCTACCCAGCCGTATGTTTGTCACGTCGCGCAACTGGAGCTTCCATTTCACAACCACTTTGACTGAAATTGGAAGCATTTCTCAAGGTAGCAGTATATCGCGGCTGGACTTTTAAAGTGGACAGGGTCAGGGGTTAAACGTATACGGGGTTAAATTTTTCAATGAAAACGACGTTCTGATTCATTCGACTGGACGTTATAGGTTTTTCCATTTTATTTTACGCATATGAGTTTTATTTTATATAGTCATACTGACATGCGTTCGGTAAATTATGCATTTACTCTTTCATCGAATGCATTTTCTTACTAATGCAGTTCTTGTTGACACACTTAAATTCACGTACGGCAAATGTTCCTAAGTGCTTCGGACGCCTCTGATTATGCTTGATGAATGCCTTCGGTATAAAAACTACATAGGCTTTTTATACGGTAATACTATGTAATTATTCTTACACAGCAGTAGTCTTTATATTAGAACAGGAATTCGCTAGGAAAGTGGATCACTCTCGTTTAACGCGAACAGACAGCAAAGATAGCATGTCCTTGCGGTATGTAATTTCGCAACGATTTCGCATACATGTAATAATATAGGAACTTGAAATTGACTTGTAATACAATATATTAAAACTGTACTTGCTAAGTAGCTGAACGCGACCATTTCCTCGTCAGCATCCGGATTCATTCAGATACCATCTTGGAGGCCGTTGGTTACGGCCAATAGTTACGGGAGAAAAGTAAAAATTCTTCCAGTCAGGAAATCGTCCATCATTCGCGACCGATCGTGCCGTGAAACGCGAGCGATCCTTTTACTGTGGATTCGCCATTACTGTTATCGGGAGCAAATTCATTCCGTTTAACGGACTTGGTTTTATTTTACCGAGACTTTTTTTCCACGCGCCTACGTTAAAGTTATCAGGAGTCGGGAGATGGATTTTTCCCCTTTTTATTGGCAAATTTTAAGGAAACCTTTTTTATCCTCGGCGAATGCAAGTCGAACGATGAATTTTTTAATCCGACCAAGAATACGAGTTCTTTTCATGAGGCTCCGTCGGCGTAAAACAACTTCACAGTTCGTCATGTTAAAACAAAATTACACTTTTCTGTAAATGTTTGCTTTTTCCCATTTGCTGAGCCTCGAAACAATTTTGCCCTCAAATTACACAATCAGTGATATTAATTGAATTGATTTGCCCGTCGTGTTGCATACATAGGAAGGGTGGAATGGAAAACAGTGCGATTGACTTAAATTGTTATATATATGAAACATCATTAATATTAGAGAAAATATACTTCAGTAATACCATAAAGTGTATAATACTCGTAAAATTAGCCAGCGGTTATCCAATCAAAATGCCACAAATTTCAGTCATTCAGATTAACGCTAAGCAATCAGTCTGCCCGTTTGTACCATTGCTGCAGCAACCATATACATATATCCTGGCAGTCATTAGCCAAAGACAAACGATGCTTATTTATCGACACCGAGCTAATAAAATTTGTCTCTGTCAATTATCTGCAGATTCTACTCTCGCACTTTGACGCCTTCAAATTTCCGAGCTCCGAAGTCGTGCAATTCCGTGCCCTGGTGACGCCCTGCATGCCAACGTGCGAGCCAGTCCAGTGCGACCAGGAGGAATCGACCGGTGAACTTCGCTCGGTCATTTCGTACGGAAGACGCCGTCGTCGCTCTGCATCCCAATCAACCGATGATCTACTCTTGGTCCAGTCCATTCAGATCACCGACAAATTCGGCTTCGAACGCGACGGCAAGTCGGCCAACAGCTCCATCGCCAAGGATACCGTTTTCATCGAGTCCGACAGCACTTTGGGGATGTGCATCAACATGGGCGAGGCCATTGTCGCTGGTACCGTCTTCCTGGTAGCGCAGATCGCCATCATAGCCGCCTGGACCTTCACTTGGCAGCGACGTCGGCAGATTTTGAAGCACCAAGAGGCACTCTCGGTCTCGGTGTCAGTCCCAGGGATGCATGGCGGCATGCCCGGACGTGCCGACAGCCTCTGTAAGTTATACGACGCCGGCTACTCTCGTCGCTTCTAAGCAGCATCCTTGCATCCTTGCTTGGATCTTTTCATCTTCAAATTCGTAGGACTAAAAAGCGGCCTGAGTCACTTGGTGATTATCAGTCAATGCCTTCCAGTCATAGAATCGTCATTGACGTCGATACCATGAAATTTGGTACCTCGTCGATTCGATCAATGAAACTAGCATTTTTTTATAGCTTACTGAATTTTCACTTTGTTTTTTTTCTCAACTTTTTTTTGTTGAACTCAACCACTCGAGTGCTTCTTCTCGATCTTGTGCGATCGCCAGATCTTGACGATCGTCACGATTTCACGTAAGAAGGGTCACGTCGACTGGCTTCCACGAGACGCCTAGCGTCCTTCTGGCTGACTTGCCAAAGATCGAGAGACGTCTTCAGATTGTTTTTCTCTCTGCCGTCTCTCGATCGAACGAATAAGCGCTCTATGAAAATTGACTAGTAATTCCACCATTTTGCCTCGGCTGCATTCACTCCAAGTCCTTCGATCGTGTCTCATCTTCTTAATATCTATCGAATACCGTCTCTGTAAACACGTACTGTATCGCTGCGTTTACCTATTTACTAGATATTTTCTGATCGTGCCTGGTTAGGCGTCTATGTATCATCACACTTCTTCAACGTACAAGACACTAGGGGACACGTACCTTCCATCATTCCACAGCATCCGAACCAATTCAGAAACTGGTCCCTTGTCCGACCAACCCTAGAAGCAATTAACATCAAAACCTCAATAGGGAAATTCATTATTATTGTCATTCATGGAAACTGCCCTAAGGGTAACTAGATCCCATTAGGCTATCGTCCTTTACCTGAAAGAGATCACCTACGGACTAATATAATAATTTCAGTGGGTGTAGCCTTTAATCGAAGCATGGAGAATTCATCTTCCCCCTGACAGAGATTAGAAACCTTGATAAATATTTTTCACCGAGATACATTGAGCAATTTCTAGGGTACAGGTCAAGGGACTAACTCACGGATGTATAATTATATTTGATATAATCATCAGTAAGTTTCTGGGGTAGGAAGAGGGGAGGGTCTAGTTGGTGATGGAGGTCGACGTGTATTTGCTACGTACCGCGGATTCTAATTAGCATTGGGAATCAAGCGTGATTATGCAGATGCTTGGAGTAGGCTATCAGTGGGATCGCGGTGGGGTATGGCAGGGTGCATGCGCGTCAAGGGGTTGGCGAAAGGTTAATTGCCTCTTGTGGCGTCTCGGGCTAAGCTAAGCTTGTGAGGGTAGATTTGATAGGGTGGCGCTAGGGTGCTGTTGGATCACATCAAGGATAGCCATCTCTCCATACTGGACCACGTAACCTCTATCCTCTCCGACTTAACCTTAGCCACGTCCTGTCCATGCCGGGCATGTTAATTTACATCGGCACACGTGGCCCTATCAATCTGGACCAGTGTTACCCAAAAGTATGAGGAGCCGCTGAAACTCCTGGGTTAATATTCATCTACAAACAACAGTCAGCATCCAATCGAAATCGGATCAAGGAGTGATTAAAAAAAAATTTGTATCTGAGATTAAAAGGAATTGTCTGAAAAAAGGAAATTTGAATTATACATCTTACTGAGTGTTGGTACGATTGGAATCGAACGTAACCTCACTGTTATCCGAATACTAGAAAATTATGGCAAAGCACACAGAACTCCGTGGGATCGAATTAATTGAGAAACTTGAACATTAGAATACAATCATCAAGATAAATAGTTGGTTTCTGATTGCAGGCATTAGCCTTATCTTTAGCGATGTCTGCTATTCCCATCGATGTTTGCTCATGTTTGATTACTCTCGCGGGAGATTCAACGAGATGAAATCTGCAAATTCCAATGACTTTCCCATAATCCCATTACCAACTACTCTCTTCCTCGTCTTAACGAACGAAAAAAATTACATCGAATTAGTAAGATCATAAATTACTAACTCCTTTCCTTTTTTTTTTTTCCTTTTTATAATCTGATACAATCACTCCCGCAACCAGCATCCAGGTACACTAGTTCGGATATACGTATACTCACTTCGACGTAGTACCTAGCACTTTTCATCGTCATAACTTCAGTTCACGTATTCAACAAAAGGTGCCTACATACAATAAGTGATAATAAAATGCATATTAATTATAATTAATGTTGTTACGATAATCATAATATTTCGCTAACGCTGAGGTATATCCAAGCTGCTTGTGGTGAGAGGGTAGAGCCAATTATACAAGTTCGACAATAACGTACGAACAACCGTAGTGTTCTGAAACAGTAGGGCGTACTGAATATCATACAGATATACAGTCAGGCTCGTTAATACAGGGTGGCATAATGGAGCTCGGTAATGATATCCCGAATAATTATTTTCATTAAATTTATCATCTCCTTCGCGATTCACGTCCACCTGGCATTGAGCAATCTTCAAAGGAAGATCGATCTTCGCCTTCCGAAATAACGTATAACGGAGAGATTCGCGTATAACGAGAATTTCGTAAAACCGTCTCCAAGCCGTTGGGTATGAGAAGAATTTTTGTTTTCGGTCATTTTCGGACCACGAAGATCCAGCAGGTCGTCGACGAGGATCTCAAAAGTGATATACATCGCCATTCCGATATCTAATCTGAATTCCCTTAAACGGTCGTCGCAGCCTCCAAGATGGCAAATTCCAAATCTGAATCCGTTCCAGTCATGGGCCCTCTTCAAATTCAATTTGCGGCAAAGACGATATATAGTAATATAAATACAACCAATTTTTTTTTTAATCTAAGCTTTCTCGTGCCACCCTATATCCAGACATTGCCACGCACTTTTCATTGAGTTTATCGAACCCTTGCCTCACATGACAAATAATTGGGCTAACCGTTTAATAAAATTCAATGGAAACTGCCTTTAAGATGATCGATACGATCTTTGACATATATATATATATAAAAGTAAATATATACATATAATATACATAATATTAATTGACGTACTGTAACGTCATAATCGCTTAAGTTTTAATACGAGAGGAGGACAAAAAAATAACAATAATAATATTGGGCTCGAGGATGACCTTATTTCCCGTCCAAGGGATTCTCCTGGCGTCCTACTGCATGAATACTTGCGTCTCTTCCTAATGAATGTTATGTTTATATACCTTGCATTATGTACGAGTGTCTGCCGAGAGTAGAGACGCCGTAACTTGTCCTCGAGCCCGAGGTGCGCGATCAGCCAGCAAGTAAGCCGTGACCTCGATGAGCCCGAGTCTGTTCTGTACCCTGACGAGCATAATTCTCACCTTCGACCTTTGTCCACGTTCGAGTTTACCAACTTGATAAAATTTTCGCGATTCCATTTAACTGCAAAGGTACCTTTTTACATCGTACCATTTTTACAATCGCGAAACGCCAGAGCGTCACGTACAGAACTCACCCGGCGATTACGAGACTCATATAATCAGGCGCACCAAGATGCATCGCTTATTTATTTTACAGTTACACGCGCCCGTGCTCTGTTACATCGGGCACGACGCATTGCGCATTAATATTGTACTACGTAACGAGCGCAACTATTTCACGTACTTTATAAACCTCCTACCTTTTTCCTTTTTTAATTTCTTTTTTATTTTATTACAAGAACGCAATCTCGTTTTACGATTAATTCCGTATCGACGACAATACGTAATTCTTTTAATTTCTCTCTCTATGTTTTTTTTTTTTATACTACTGAGCTTTCTCTCGCGACCGAACACCGTACTTGTCGAGTACCGAAAAACCTTGTACATAGTATATGTGGTACAGAGAAATAAACTCATTTTCTAACGAGTCTTGGGACAATAGTAACTACCAATGTCTTCCTTTTCTACTGTTACCTATCGCAACTTTTCTACGAGCTACATTTAGTTCTAACGCTTCGTCGATTTGAACGATAGTTAACTCGGACCAGTTGGGCCGACGTTAATCGTATTCCGTGTCTCGCATAAAGGCCGAATTCTGTGCGAAACAGAGTGAAGCTGCTCAACGTAATCTTTCGAAAATTCCAAAGCTACTTTAGCCACGTTAAAAAGATTGCGTACGAATCGTTAATGCCGACTCTCCTTCTCGTTTGCTGGAACCCCTCTGGGTTCATGAACTGGTTGGCTCGAGCCAACGGGGGCGCGAGGAGGGAGAAAAGACACAAAATTACAGCGAGTCACGATAGGTCCTTTCTTGCTCAAGATGTAAACCCGACAGTAATCCTTAACCGCAAATTATTTTAATGCATCTACTCACAATGAACGAGATGAAGAAAAGGAGAAAGGCGGTAAGTTCCAGAGAGACTTTGCGCGTATCTCCATGGCTGTTGGTTCATCAAACCAGTGCCAGGAAATGACTGCTATTATCCGGACGAAGTGTAAGACGTTAAATCTCATGAATTTCGCGAAACAGTAAATATTGGCGTGCAGCTGCCAATCATTAACGAGACACCGTTTACGGGGAGAATGATCAGGGATAGTAAATTCGCATCCTTGTACGTTTTTATCGCAAAAAAGGTAAAACTTGCAAAAAAAATCGCTCAACGTCGCAATTAAACATACTATTTTCCCGAGTCAAACTGGATTCTAGGTCCTATTCTGAACCCTGTGCCGATCAAACCGAAGCACCATTTTCTATGCAGATTGAAACACCAGTCTCTCACAGTCGTGATTCAAGCAGCTCGTACCGCATTCGAATTTGCATAGTCGAAGTTTACGATGATATTAACACGATCGGAAATATCGACGTGGCTACTGGGTAGCGAGCATGGTAACTACTGGGTTATTGACCTTGAAGAAAGGAGCATAGCAGCACGAGCTCGTTAGGTCATCGACTCGTTCGTTTCATCGAATGAACAAAAATGCAAGTTAAACAGGAAGGAAGGAAGGAAGGAAGGAAGAAAAGGAAAGGGAAGGAAAAGAACAATGAGAAAGTACAAAGGCAGAACGGAATGAAACACATACGACATAAGACAGGAATAATTCAGAACATAGAGAAAGGAAAGGAAGCTAGTTTACTAGGATATAAAAGTCCTGATATATGTTTCCCATGTTTCCGGCAAGACGTCAAGTAACTCAATACCGACGTCTAAGTGACGAGACCATCTCGGGGACACTCTAGTCCGTCGTTCGACGTACAGTCCCTTGCAAGAAACACAGTGAAACTCAACTGACATTGACACCAGGCGCTGTCAAGTTGAAGTCGACGCTGGCGGCGATGCCAGGCGTCGGCGTAGCACCAAGACGAGCGAAGAAAACCTCTGGGATATATCACCCGGAGAAACGTCGGGACGTCTACCTACATGGGTAGTATAAAGCAGCAGTAGTCGAAGGGCTGTTCCCCTTTGCTCGAGAGAGAGAGAGAGAGAGAGAGAGAGAGAGAGAGAGAGAGAGAGACCAGATGAAAGAGAGTTCTAGGAGAGGAGTATGTGGAGAAAAGCAGAGTTCATGAGGCGTCGGTGTGTTATGTTGGGTCCAGTCTAGCGCAGAGATGATGTCCCGACACTGAGACGTCAAACAGCAGCAAACTGAAGGACCTGATAGTAAGAAGATACGTCTCTTGCACGTCCCGATAATAACAGGGCTGCTGCGGATGATTAAAAGGGATAGATAACGCCGATAGGCCTATCGGACAATCAAGGCATTTGGGGGCAAACGATCATTCCGCCGATGGCAGGAAGTCGGAGCAGCACTCTGTCGACGTGGTTTCATCCTGATCAGAGACGACCGAGTTGGTGTTGTAGATAAGACGAAGGTAAGAAGATTGGCAGTAGGGAGAGAAGGTGGTTACTGTTCAGGCTAGTGGGTAAGCAGAGGTAGGTATCACTACTGGGAACCTGGTGTACTTCAGGCAGGAAGTCCCAAGCCTTGATCACTCTTCCGGTGGAATTACTGGGATAACCAAGTTAGACTTCACTTTGGGCCTTGAGGTTAAGTAAATGATAAATAGTTTCAACTAGCCCTACTCTCTTTCCTTCAGCTTCCTTCTGTACCATTGACACACGTTTTGGCGGATCGTTACCGTATGATTGAAAGTTGGCTTTATTAGAACGAATTTCCCCGCGGAGTGTGACATCGCTAGGTCATTATTCACTCAACGTCGCGACGTCGTGCGAAGGGGTCTAAGGTGTAATGCGGAGCCATTTATCAAAAGGCGAGGTCGCACGATCGACAGATCCCGGGGGCTTTCAATGCGCCAAATTCCGGAAGCTTTCCGTCCGGAAGCAATTATACATTTATTAACCCCGAATATCGATCAGCTCGTCCCGAGAATCTGGGCAGTCGGGACAAATTTTTGAGCGGGTACTACTCTCGCAGAGGTAAACCCAGAAAGGACGTCGCCGAAACCTTCTCCAGCCGCCATGTCTATCCTCGAACAAAGTGCAGCCGCGTTCAGCAGACAGCAGTAGCGGAGTAAGTAGCATGTGGGAGGTTGGGTGGGTTGCTGGCTGCCTGGAGTAGGACATACAGGGGGTGTGTTCTGCGAGGTGGTCTAGGTTCACTCGGGCTAGGTTGGGTTCGGTTGGAGTGTCACGCGGGGCGCGAGAGGGGCCAGGGAGTGAAGGGGGGGGGGG
>NW_014333737.1:593632-604628 GCF_000341935.2 Cephus cinctus | reverse complement strand
GGGGGGGGGGGAGCAAGTTGACGACGACGAGAGACGAAGAGAAAAGAACGTGGGGGTCCGATAGAAGCCAGAGAGATATGTACAAAGAAGAAGAAAAGAGAAAGAAAGAGAACGATCCGGTTGTAGCTACTAGAACCCAGATTCCCCAGGGGCGGTCGAGCTTACAGCGAAATGAAAGCTCCACTTCCATCCGCATCCTCATATTGGAGTAGCTTGGTGCATATGGTAACACGTGGATCCAAAGGAAACAGCTGCCCATCCGAATGGCGAGATCCGATCGACCCTGAAACCAGATCCAACAATTTTTCGCCTAAATTACCCCCCGAACTCACTGAGCGATCAGAAGTCACGGAATTAATCAGGATTCCCATATCAGGGACGTAGACCATTTGGGAACCACAGGGTGCCCCGCTGGGAGCAACTATACGGGCCACTGAAAGTCACCGCCTTACTGCCAGACAACCACCCCCTATGAAATACGTGGCGCCGTCATACATCCCGACGTCTCCTGGTGCGTTCTCGCAGCGCAGATCTTAATGCGGTTTACCGCAGTCGTCGGACTCTGGTTCCTGGCTCGCGACCCCTTCAGCCATTCATCCCCTTAGTTATGGTGAGATCGAATCTGAAATTCTACCCTCGGTCTTACTTTGGCAGCTACGAGAACGGGACTCCCTTGAGGGTACTAATTACGAGAGAGTGAATAATTACGGTAGGGGATATTTCTACCCTGTTCTTGTATCTCAGCGGGACAGCCAGTGGATAAGCTTTTATGTTTTCTAATCGATTTTTCAGGATGGAAATTATTTTTTTTTTTTTTTTTTTTTTTTTTTTTTTTTTTTTTTTTTTTTTTTTTTTTTTTTTTTACAACCGTCTCGACTACGGTTACTCATCCCCTGGGAACTTTACTATACCGTCACCGCGATTGCCGCCACGAAAGAGACACAAATGGCAGTCAATGTTTTCCCATTTCAAGGTTCGTGAATTTCCTTGCGGCTGAGACAGCCAGCCTTCAGCTGACACCGTCTCCTCTCGAAGGTATCGTTTCGAAAGTCGTTCTCTGTAATTCCGAGGATGCTTTCTATCGCTTCCAGACAGTGTTGAGTCCATTTACTCATTAAAGGATCAAACTGACCTTATACATTAAAGGAAAATTTTTAAATAAATGAAGTTTGCTTTTTCATAATTTTTCACACATCATATGCTATATTGACTTGACACTTAATACAATTGCTTCTAGATATTCTACTATAATTTAAAAAAAAAAGACCTACAGACGCTCTGGATGATCCAGAAAACTCATATGCTCCCTGAGATCAAATCTCAATGATCTCAACATTATATACAATGAAATATATACCGGGTGAGAGTTTTATTAAAATTTAGTAAGACTGCCGAACGATGACATCAAGTTCCGCTGCATTTATCCAAATCCGTACGTACAATTCAACTAACAGAGCAATCAAACTTGTTAAATTAAGTTCCACTGGTAGACAGCCAATCCGAAGTCGCTGAATTTCAAGGATATCCCCAGTGGTTCAAAACGTACAAGCAAGGCCTCCTGCACACGACTACACGACTGACACGACTGACACTACTGGTTAACATACTAATTACGAGATCGTTCACCTGTCGCAGATACATAGAAACCCTCTATGGCCATTTACCTGCTAACAACCCGGTGCTTCGTCCAAAGTTACGGCACCTGTTACGGATGCAAGATCAATTTACCTTTGCTACTCATTTTCTCATAATTGACAAAATTGAATTAGCCAATGCACGGTACGAAAACGCTGAATCCGATGTCGACGGCTTTTAATTACGTAAATCAAAGCGAAGTGTCATAAGCACACTTGACACGTTTTAATTGAAAAAATAGGAAAAGTAAGGATAACGAAAATAAGGTTGCAAGGTAAGAAAGTAAGGAAAAAATACGGATTGCCTGCGGGGTTTAATTAGGCGGTAAAAAAAAAATAATTAATAACTGCCCTTGAACCAGAGACCAACAAGAACCCAGACTGAGTCTCTTGAAGGAGGCGCGACAATTGGTGTCTCGAGCTTTTACCAGAGGTCAGAGGACAATAGGTTATGGAAGCTGCGTCGAGGTCGAATGATTTCCCATGGGATCCTAATTCCGTTTTATCTTTGCTTAACTTTCCGTCATTGGATACTTTTTTATTAGTATCACCTTCCGCAATTAAACAATTACTAAGCTCTTGTAAAAGGAACGTGGCTCTGTTAAAAGTCATCGGGAGCAATTCAAGAGTTCGATAAAGAAATACGGCTGGTTTATGTGAAAGAGCGTGGATAAAGATAAAAAGATAAATAAAGAGGGGGGGGGGAAAGAAAAAGACACGAAAATTTCTTATAATGGAATTCCAATTATTTTTAACCTAAAGAAAAACGAGATTCACTGCGAAGATACGGCGCAGTGGTGTAGGAACGATCCAGCTACATTAAGTGACTGAAGTTGGCGGCGTTTGAAGTTTCTTGGTGAAGAGGTATATCCGGACGCGGAACTTTCTTAAGGCTATGCAGAGACGCGAGGGTAGTTTTGCGAAATGTTTACGAGCGGCGCGAGGGTGGGAGTGAGATTGCTAAATGTTTACAATCCTAATGAAAAATGTTTGCAGGGAAATAAAAGGACTCGAGCAAGAAGCAGGAGAAGCAGGCAGAAGTAGCAGCAATCCGTGTTTTCTTTATTTTCTCTGATTTCCTTCCCGCACCCGAGACGGAAGATGCTGGAACAGTGCTCTTACTGGCCCTCTCTTAAGATAGCAAAAGGAACCCGCGGCAAACGGACAGCCGTAACACACGTATGAAATGAGATTTTCTTCGTCTGGCAAAATTCACGATCACGCAATCGTTTCTTCGAGAGGTTGTTGGAAGCCGTGCAAGGCCGCAGGAAGTACGAGTTTCTTGGTGCATATATGTATATACAGTGTATGCTATAATGTACTGTACCGTACGAGATGATCATTGAAGTTCACGCACTTATGAGATAGGTTAACTTCAGTACTGTATATACTAAGTCAAACCATGATATGTCACATATATATATATATATATATTCTCAAGGGTAGATAAACTGTGGTAGATATATATATATATTTTGCGGTTATGGAAACCAGTAGGCACTTTGATGAACCCTCCAGCTAATAATTCAATGATAACACATTGGCGATTGCGCACTTAATAACCTGTTTCACGATATATATTCAAGAGGGTGTTTCCCCAGACACCCTTACAGATACCATCTCAACCATGATCCTAAAGGGTGTTAAGTGTAGCAAACCCTCGAAAGCAGAGTGTCGCTCTCCAAGGAATTATACGCAAGTTAAGCAAGTCGGGAGTGGCGAGTACATTTCAATTTTGAAATTCGTGCCACGGCATCACTGCCTGCTGATAGAATCATTTCAACTACCTTGACCCTTGAACCTTATGAATATATATATGTATATGACTTCAGGTATATTCCAGAGATCCTATAGAATTACTTTGGCAAGGATGGAATTTATATACTACCCTCGTTTCCAGCAGGGATCCAAAGTACACCAAAGGGGTGGAGCGTGTTACGAATGACGAGAGAGCGGACGCCCGATTGAAAGTTCACGAGGGATGACAGTAGATCTCGCGATCTATGACCCTAAGACCGGCTTTGTCTGATCCCGCGGAATTTTCGTGTAAACCACCGCGTGCCTTTGCTCAGGGACGCACGAGAATATTCGCACTACAATTAGTCATTGTATACAGATATACAACAGATCGAGGTAAACAGAATCCCTCGATTCGCATTCTTCAGATTTCTGTAATTATACTGTATACGCCCGCAAGTGCGATAACGATAAATCGATTGTTGATAACGTTCTGTTTCTATGAAATGAGAATCGCGACTGGAGTCAAAGCAGCCTTGTGGCTTCCCACGTGCGGCGAACGTCAATAGCGGTATAACGAAACAACGAAATGGTCCATATCCAATACCGCGCCAATATTACCTGTTCAGCTGAATTATCGTTTCGCGGTCGCGAAATATCGGCTATCAATAATTGAACCGACAGGTAGCAGAATAGCGAGAGGGAAAATGGATTCGATGAAATGTGATAGAGAGAGAAATTCCGATAAAGGAATAGACATCTAGAAAGAAATGGAGAAAATAGGAAGAAAAAGAGATATGCCTGAATAAATACGATACGACGAAAAATTTAAGAAATAAATTCGATAATTTCATACACACATATTCTTTGCTAGATTACCGAGATTAAATTGTGAATCTGTTATAACCCGAACGATACGGCCATTGAAGATCCCACCGTAGCAATCCTAATACAAACACGTACGTAATCTCCAAAGCGCGTTCATCTCGTCTCAATGGAATTCTGGTACCGATTCGTTGGATGCAAAACGAGTCGCGTTCAGCTGACGTCAATGGAAAGTTTAATTAATAAATTCCAAAATCACAATTTTTTTATCAATAATATTTTATATACAAACACTTGACGTCAGCCTCGTCAGTTTTCCCAGACGCGTTAGGTTCTCTCGATTAACTTGCACGTTGCGAATAATTCGCAACTCTCGCACCTTGGTATCCTACCATGGTATAAGTATACCAAAAAAGGGCCAAAAAAACGCACGCTTTCCGCAACGCGGATTCGATAAGTTCTTCGTGGTAAGTAGCAGTTAGGTTAACTAACTCGAGAAAACGGGTAAGCACAGGAAACGGATTTCTTAGAGTATAGCCAACGTACGTACGGATAGACAGGAAGAGCGAAGCATTGCTTCTGTTCAATTGAGTTTCCCATGTGAAGATACGTATGTGTACATTGCGAAACGGTCAGTGAATCTGCAAGTCTTACGATATTATGTATCTATGTATATGCATATATATATGATTCGCTTACATCTTTCATCTCAGTTCACATACTATATGTTATCCCACCCTCGTTCCCTCATCCCCCATCTCACATACGGCCGAGCAGCTAATGCGATTGTTATTACACATATTATCTCTCCGTGAGTAATCATGTTTCACATTACCAATCCTCTTCATAGCCGACCTCCTCGTCGAATCCAGCTAGTACGTACCCTGCTGGACCGACTCCTACGCGAATGACTACTGGCAACGATGCGTCGCTTCTTGGATGCGGTAAGAAAATCGCGAGTGATTTCTTCGACGGAGAGAGAAAGAGAGAGAGAGAAAGAGAGTGATAGAGGATAGGTATTCATTTACGAATACTCGCGTAATACTGTAATAAACGTCGAAGCAAGTAGTAGCCTGGCCTCGAGGTATATATTGGTTGGAATAGAAGTAAAAGCCTCGGGACTATACATATACATATATATCATATGCAGTAAAGTGGATAGACGTAGCGTGAAATAGGCGTAGATTATGATAGGCAAGGGATATAAAGGACGATAATACTTTGCCGAATTTTTGTTCCTTGGTAAAGGGTCTACTTAAGGTGGCGATAAGATCAGAAAGAGCAACTTAAATTCGTACCGCTGTGAGGAATGGTATGTTATTAGACGTAACGCGTAACGCAATAGAGATTCCTAGGGATGCTGTAGCTATAGGTATAGTATATGCTGGTAGAGTATGTATAGTATGATAAAAGGGCGAGTCGCATGGGTATAGTAAATTAATAGGTAGATAATGCCGGATGCCTGTGGTTAATCGAAGATCGGTCAAGGCGCAATTTATTTTCCCCGGCCACGTGGAGTCTTCTGTGTTTTGTCGATATTAACGTCAACGAAGTGAAGCTTCCTTCCTCGTTAGGCGACTTTCTTTTTGCTTGTGATAACAAGAAGCAAAAGTATAGCGGCGTTATCGCGGAGATTGGTGTACGCGACGTGAAATCTTTTTTGGTATTATCCCATTAGGAAGTATATAATGAGATTCTGGGAAGATCGGATTTAAGCGACAGTGGGATTGGTAAGACTATGGGCTTAGCGAAGCGGCGGCGGTAACGACGGAGGAACAGAAGGGCGGGGAGGGGCGTGTATGGTGCCGTTAGTTACTATTCGAGTAATTAAACCAAAACTTCTAATTATGAAAGTCCTTCATTAGTTCGCTTCTGTACGTGGTGGGGGAGCTTGATAAGTATACATGCAGTTACTGTTACATATGGAGATATCTAGTACATCCGGTACGTGTCCTGAATTCATACCTTGCTTACCCTCTAATCATATTGTCCTTGTAATCATCCCCTTGACGCAATCAAAGGCTACTGTTCCAAGTGGCCTGACCGATTGCATGTTCGGTTGATACTGGTTCGCTATTTCGGTAATTTACATTGTTGAATGTTAGTAGAGGAACAATGTGCTCCGGGGATGCTGCGATACGTCGGATATATCGGATCAATTAATTTTGTTGATGAAAGATGCATTTTGAATTTTATGGTCGAGGGTTTTATTTGTGAAAAAAAAAAATCAAAATTAGATATACCACGTTGATCACGAGTATTTCTGAATCGATATCGCAGATGACTAGGTGGAAAAAGAAATATTTGAAAATTAGGGGTGTTTATGTATTTGTAAATTATTTATTTGTTAGGGATTTTTTTGGGGGACGATGCAAATAAACATTCATAATCGCAACCCCTTTTTATACCCTTTCAATATCAATTCTGGTATAGTCGGGGGAAAGTGATGCTGAGGTTCATCGCGAAGAGGGCTGAAGATTTGCGGAAAGAGAGAGGGGATGAAAATGGCGTGGGATAAAAATCGATGACGTGCGAAATGTTTGGCTGTGATTGAAGGTAAATGGGAACGGGATGGAGGAAAGGTCCGCAGAGTTACAGTGGGGTAGTGCTGGCAGATGGAAAGTTTCCGGTTAATTAATTGACTGTAATTCAAGCACGCGAAACGTCTGTGGCATCGAGTTCAGGTTGGTCCAAAACGTATCGCGAAAACAACACGGCTCTCTGAGCGTCGATCAGGGAAAACTCTCGTCATGTTGGTAAAAGCTTTACGCGTTATCCTACAGACAAACAAGTGAACGAATGAAAGCAACAAATAGACATTCCCTACGATATCGGAGCAATCGACTCGGTTGTGAAATTTCTAAGGAAACAAAATTCCACGCGACGTATGGCATTGTAAAACTTGTGTAAAATTACAGATTTCACAAATCCAGATACTACTTTAATTGAACGAGAAAATGATTTTTCGAAAAGAAAAAGAAAAAAAAACGTAAAGAAATTCGATTCCGTCGTCACAGAGTCTGCATCTCGTCTCTATCCACGGGGGAACAAAACCTTTGAAATTTCGTACTGTCCCCCTTTAATAATGAAAAAAAATTCAATTTTCAAAAAGAAAATATAAACGCATTTCTAATGTTCAATTTAATTAACATCGCGAGACGAGTTTATTCAACCTTTTAATCTCTTCGTACCCTCGCACACTTACACCATGGTAGGAGCAATGCACGGCGGTGGTGGTCGTGCACATCTGAGCGAACTGGAAGGAAGATTGGACAATTAAATGAGACCGCAGAGGGAATGGGACGAAAAAGTTGAGGCTGTTATAAGAACGATTAGTAAACAAAACGCAACCACGAGAGCATCGTCTGCAAAGACAATATACATTCAGCGAGCCAACGAAAGTACTTCCTGTTTTTCATCTCAAGATAATCGCCAAGCAATTATCCCATACAAATTACATTAAATCAATCCTCAATTTTCAATTACGCTAACAATCTATTAAATCGCCAATAAATATCTCTCGGAGTTCGCAGGGTCACCGACTCGAACAGTTTCAAGTTAACCAAAGACCCGCTTTTTAAGAACCACCTACTCGGACGGTTCGTTAACTCAGCCACCCATTCGTTGGGCATGACCGCCTGCACGCGGGTTACGTTGTAAACGTGGGTTAAAGCTACGACGCCGCTACGTGTAAGTCTCCAAGCAAGCGACAGTATATCGTCCTCGTGGACAGCAGTTAGCAAGCATTTACGCACTCGTAAGGTTTTGCCTCTTGCCGTTTTCTCTCAGCTCTCTCCGTCTCTCTCTCGCTCCCTTACTCCCTTCGATTCTCTTTGTCCGACTCCCAGCGTAGTTGCACGAAACAGCAAATCATTATGTTGGCTTATAATAGGCACTAGCGGATAATACGTAAGGCGACGGTTCGATTCAGGCAAAAAATATTCAAGCGAGTTTGAGAAGCGGCTTAAAGTTTTTCAGCCAAACTTAGTATATCCCCCCATGGATACTAATTCATCTCGTCTCGCTCTCTCCTACTAGAACGAGATAATAATTCGCGACCGATAAGAATTCTCAAACGCGCACGAATCTGACTTCTTAACCAGTTTACGGAATGCTATGGTAACAATGACCCTTTAAATAGTAATTTTACAGTAAATAACGCGCCGTAACGTCGTGGCATGATTGGGTAAATTTTATGTGGGAATAAAGGTGTGTGCGCAATGCGTGCAGAGGATTAATACAAATACCGAATACAGTACGCCGTGGTAAAAATAAATGACAGCTAAGAGTATTGAATTCGAGAGTGATTATCGGTATAACGTGCGATACTTCGTTTCCCGTCAATTTCATGGATCGAACTTTTTTTTTATTATAGTTTAATACGATTCTATTTACATAGAAGATCGATATACTGTACGCCTAAGCCTAACGATTATACGGTTCTTGTCCGTGCTAATCCAGCATGGCTGACTGAATGTTAACTAAGGACCCGGAACGCATTGATAAACATCTGTATCAGTATACGACAAGAGAATGGAACGCAGTGCGAGAGAGAAAGAGAGAAAGAGGGGAGGTAAGAGGGGAGGGAAGAGGGGAGGCTAAGACAGAACAGAAGGTTGAAACGAAGTGAAGCAGATGAGTATCCTTCTCCCTGTGTTTTGCGGGACTGTGAAGTCGTGACGCGCGCGCTAACAGCTATTCAATTTGCATCCAATAAATAAAAGGCGATGTAACAGCGCATCCTGCCCGTAAGAAATCCCGGGAGATCACGACAAGAAACTCGAAGAGCCATTCCTCCATGGGCTTTTGTTATGATTATGAGTTGGCCAGAGGTGAGACTCCGATTCGCTTTGTTTTTTTTTGTCCTCTCATCGTAAGCCCTATTCCCATTTTAAAGTCCCTTCTGCACGAACCTCGACTCTGCCGGCACTCTCTTTTCTCTTATTTATTCCCTTTTTCTCGCTCGCTCTCTCATCGAGGATTTCACTACCGATCCCAGAGCCACGGGAGTACCGAGATATAAGAGAAGTTCCTTTTTCAATGAACGCACCGGCACTACTCGGCAGTGGTTCTACCTTCAATGAAGACTCGTAAAAAGTTTTAAGTACTTTCGCATTACCCTCGCTTGTGGATTCCAATAAAATTTCACAGACTCCGAAGTGTGTCCGCGTTTATGAAGCTAAGAGGTATTTGTAAATTGTGCTGCACGTAAAAGGTATGCGAACGAAAAGGTGCATCGAAGATTCCGCTGATAAGTTAAATCTGGACATCCCAGACCAGAGATAAAAATCTATCTGGATGACAGATCCGAGAATTTATAAATTTCAGTGAATAACGTCGACAGACGCTCGTACTAAATATTACACCTACCAATCAAGCACCATACCACAAGGTATGGTCTGACTACAAGGAGTGAATATCTACTGGTCTGACTTTGTCGAACAAAAGCAGCCTTATTCCACTGACAAATTAAACTGCCGCTAAAGTTTCACGTGAATGACTAAGGTGGAACAGGAAATTGGATTTACTCGAGAGATAAAGGATCCCCTTATATCAAAGGATCATCCACGTCTACTGTTATACCGGTATACAGTATAGGGTACTGGCTGGCATCCCGGAGCAATAAGGACCATATATCCCAATCCGTGATACGATTTAATTTTCTAATGAAAACTCGCCTTTGTGTTCTGTCGATCTTGGGAGTCGCGTCTATACGTACGGGACCAGTCAGGCAAGATAGTCGATTGAAGAATAGCAGGTGGCCGTTTCAAAGAGCTTACCTGCTTACCTTTCAAACATGGTACCTGCTGTCGCATCCCTGTTGCATTGTCGCAACCTCAGTGGCTGCTTCAAGGTGTCACTGATGTTCCCACGAAAGGAAACTGGTCGACGCTATATCACAAGAATTCACATATGTGTCTCGATATGGACGGATCGTGATGAGGAAAGGATGTATACATCCCGTAGACGAAGATTGAGCAATCCGAGCATGCCTGCAGTTCTATTGGCCTTTCGTGGAAGAGATCTCTCGACGGTGGTGTTTGCTACTGGGATTACAGCTTCCGTTACTGGAACCTATCCCGGTATCATGGGAAGGGACTGCAGCAGCGATAATAAAAGGTACAAAGCGCGAGGCGGCTGATTAACACCATCTGCGCTTGGATCCGCCTGTACAGTGGTACCGGCCGATTGAGCGCGATGTGGAGTTTATGAAAGGGCGTAAGGAAAATAATAGATTAGCGAGCGAGTGGCGAACAAGAGATAGCGAGGGGTGCGGAACGGGGAACAATGATGAGTAGTCCAAGGAACGAACTCGGCGAGTAACTGCGACCGCGCTAACATGGGAACTCATTACGGCTCTCGCGTGAGTGCATCCATATATCTATGCCTTGATTGCATTATAATATAGTCTTGGTCCCGTTGTCACGTGTGAGGATGCGAAACGCTGTTTTAAATTGAAAGACCGTGCTAAGAGGGGGCTAAAAAACCAGTCTGATTAAAATCATTACTCTGACGGACGTGACGGTGGGGATGATCAGTAATTCGAGATAAAGGGGCTAAAGTGGAATAAGGGCTCGATAGGTGTGTCAGGATAGAATTAGACTCGAGGTGTCACGCTTCTAATGCCCAGGGATTATTCTGCGTGCGAAATGTACGAGCCTGGGGTGAACTTGCTAGAAGACCGATCCCGTCTGTTTTATAGCTGCCAGATGAGAGCTGGAATTTCTTTCTTTCCTTTTTTTTATTTCCTCGATCCACGTGTCATCAGTCACGTGGGTAATGAGTGTCGGAAATACAGG
>NW_014333737.1:590361-593486 GCF_000341935.2 Cephus cinctus | reverse complement strand
GGGGTTTCTTAAGTCAAGCGACCGGCTCCTTGCTGCTATTTATTATCGTCTACGTCATATACGTGCGCGGAAAGCAAAGGGTACGTCTTCAGTAGCGTTAACAAACAAGGGCCGAGCGATACTAGCGCCGCGCGGTGTGCCACGAATGAACTCCAGAACATTGAATTACGCAAGGACTCAGTCCGTCCAATAATGGCAGATCGATCGCGATGTTCTGTGATTTACGGTCGGCATTCGACGGAGGAACTTCTTTTTTATCGGGGTACGGCGTGCGCTCCCGTGCGCGCGCGCGCCGCTGCGCTGCTCTTCTTCATCTCTTCGCCAAGATCACTCTTGATAGGCTTAGGCATCCTTTCGTAGTCTCTTTCTCTCTGGCTCTGTTAGGATTTATCGAGGCTAACGTATCGCGACGCTCGGATTCACCTTCTCGATCCTACCTAAAGACTGCAACGTGCAGAAATGCGATTCTACTGGGAGATCATGGATGATGCCATGAACCATCGTCATGGACCAGACCGAGGTATCCTAAACGCATTGGATAACTCATGAATTTATTTTTTTTTTATGAAAAAAAAATCCTCTAAAATGGTCCAGGGCCACAGCATCCCTAATTGCGTGTCATAAATAAATTTCCTGTAACTCAACAGATGATGCTAATAGGCAGTACGTCATTACTTAATCTTCTTCGTATGTGGATGAATATTACTGTGTGGTGTATTACATGGAGATTTACTTATAACACCATTATGTTCATAGGCTAATTCCATATGGTTAACTATAACCATGATCCATGCAAAATGCCAGCACTCAAGAGATACCGTGATACGTTCAATCTCTATGGGATTAAGCGGACGAACATTTGTAATTACCAAGTCTCGCTCAGAGCAATGGAACGTATCGTCAAACTGGTAACAAGCAAGAGGATCGGGATGGGCTATTTAAATTGACTTGCATAACCACGGAACGAGGTACCGAGAGAGAGAGAGAGAGAGAGATGAGAATATAGTACAGAGTGTTTTATTCGTGTGCATCGGCATTGGGTATAGAAAGCGGTAAAAACATGCATCTATTTCCATATAACAGGTTTATATATTACGCCGTCACTGGCAGCGCCTAGTTACATTTGAATACGATGTCCTGAAACTGAAAGCAACGCCAATTCAACGCAGAACAAGTTACGGTCACGAATTAGATTTCTTCGAACGCGGCAAGGATGGCATCGCTCATGCGTGACTGCGCGTGATATTCTAATCGAACGATTTTTACTTTACCGACACTTTTATCGGGCGACACACCACTAGTAATTAAGAGGCAGGCGCTACAGGACGAGACGCTCGGAGACTCGTTGCGTTACGGTCGCCAGAGCTGGAACTCGATTTCGCATTAAATAGAATCGTCCTGGTGAATTGCCTGGAAGAGACACTGAGTCTTGCAAATTGCAGTCGTATGTACTATCCGCGGTAATTTTCGAATAGAATTTAGAATGCCAAATGTCGTCATTGGAATTTTTGCATGAATAGAATAACACTGGGATTTATTTATCTACCTGGCACAATGAGGGCTGCAATGGATCGCGCTGCGTGGCACTTCGATAACTAACGTACAACTGCAGATCAGAGGTATTGCAAATTAATTAGAAACTCCGTCGCTCTATTGCCAGCTAAATTATCGAACCCCTGATTAAATGGCTCGCAACGAATAAACACACGGAATTCGCTAGCGCGTACAACGTGCGTTAGCGCAAAAATAAACGGCTAAAACGTAATTATCAGCCAAAACGGACGTAACAAACGCGAACGTGAAGCGTAAATATTCGCGAAGCAAAGGCAACGTGGGATGTGGATTTTGTCAAAAAAAAAAAAAATAAAGTACATACCACAATGAAAGTACGAAAAAAAAAAAAAAAAAAGTTAAACAATTTTAACGACACATTCGGAACGATCCAGGAACAGTAGTACCAACGTATCTTCGCGGACCAGTGAATCTGCATGAAATCGTCACTCGACGAGGGAAAATATTTGTACAACATTTTTTTAGCATATGATCCTTCATTCGAACGTTTATACATTTTGACAATGTACGATCCCACCCCCTGTGCTTCCTATGACAATAGACAAATAATGAGCGTTCGATGCGAACGGTAAAACAAGCAAAACTATATAAAAATAAAATTTCTACGGCATCCCACTAGCAATGCAATTTCATATTCAGCCATTGGTCCTTTCGATACGATCAAGGGTCCAGTCTGACCACCCTAACACCATTCGCAGACCGTTACGAGTAGCAGGCCTAAAAGGATCAGGAGTGATTCCGGTGTCCTGTTCGAGGCTTTCGCAGTGGCACAGACGAACGATCGGCCATCACTATCGGACACTTTACAGCGATATTTGTCCAGCTCGTGGCGGATTGTTCGCGTGACGCCTCAGGCTGTCCAGGAGGATCTCACCCGGTTCAGGATTTACAGTAGAAGTCTGATCTTAGTCGGCCCGTCTACATAGGCCGTGTGACCTTGATGTAACTGGATCCATTCAAGATGCTGATACGCTCCATCGACGTCCTAATAAAGCTCATCGTCATCCAGCTGGCAGACCTTCCGCGAACCGCCTCGTCCCGAACGCAGAGTCTGCTTGTTTCTTTTCAGAATCATTTTCTTCCTCGGTTATCAAGATCCAACGTAGCCAGGGATCGCACGTTGAAAAGTACCTTTAGTCATGGGATTCCATTACCGAAGATTTTGCGAGCACTCCGAGACGCGGATCGCTCTTTTAACACGAGTCAAATCAATGCGAGATCACTGAGGCGTGGTCGGCAAACGATGCGATCCGTGAGTCGAAAAACCGTGGCCCTTCTCAGAACCGGCAATTACGTAGCAGCGAACGATACGGTCCTTATTTATTGTTCCGTTGCGACGAAACGTAGGTAGATGACGTCACTCGAAATTCTTTTCCATTATACAGCCAGTCTATAGAATCGAATCCTATACAGAGTCGCGTTCCGCTCTGACAAGGAAAAACCGTGCGAATATCTGTTAGCCCGTGCAAATATTTCGCACGGTGTCAAATGGACCCATAAAAAAAATAACAAGGCCTGTTAGAGTGAAGACGAAAAGAATCAGTACCTGGGGG
>NW_014333737.1:552944-590247 GCF_000341935.2 Cephus cinctus | reverse complement strand
GGGGGGGGGGGGGGGAGTACCCACTCCGCTACGTGTCTCACGTCTCTGATCAGGAACACTGGAGCACCTACTATTTCTGAAGAACCATCATGACCTAATAACCAGAAGCTAGCAAACGGCCGAATAAAAGGAAACTGTTGGAACGTCCTGTGAAAGTGATGAGACCATCCACGTGAAGTAAATATATGCACAGCGCATGTACTAAGACCAGGTACGTATATGGCATACATAACCACAGACACTCATTTCCATAGGAAAAAGGATACGATAGGAGTTACCCAGAGCCCATCCTCGCGGTCTATGGTAACCACGTTCCGAGGTTCTCGTAGGTCGCGGAGGTTCCAAATAAATTGCATAATACTGCAGGAGGAGTCGGCCAGCCAGCCAGTTAGCTCAGCGAGCAGTAACGAGCACCATACGTATACCGTGCGTGTATGCATACGAGGCAGGCTTATTGAAAAGTAAGTGAAGACCTTGAGCACTCGCGTAGATCACGGCTGAACATTAGCGCTCTGAGATTAAAGGAAGTTGATCCCCAGCGCCGGGCAGACAAAGGACACGAGAGCTAAGAGAGTCGGAACGACAGAGTAGACAGACCAGAAAAACATTTACAGGCTACGGGAAAATCAATTTTAATTTTTTCTTCGACCGCCGCTTCTAATGGTGGCGCTGCACTGCTTGCCAAATTAATTGCATAATTACGAAAGGCGGCTGGCGGCTCAGCTCCTCCGTGATCCACGCATTCTCGTTCACCTCGGCCTTAACAATGACAGCGTGACGAGCCCTGAGGATTCCAGCTCATCTCCTTTCTCCTTAACCATTCCACTCTGCACCCCCCCCCCTCTCGACTCCTCTTTGCCCTTTGCTTCGTCCACTTCCTCTTCTTCTCATCGCTCGCTGCTGCAGCTCTCGCGGTTACGGCAGTGCGGCCTTGCAATGTTGCTCTGGCACTCTTCCCTCCTAACCACCCCCCCCTCACCCACCGCCACCCACCACCTCCACTCGTCTCCACAAGCCATTCCGCGGATCCACCATTGCTACAGTGCACCGCCGGTCTCTCTCTCTCTCTCTCTCTCTCTCTCTCTCTCTCCCCCCTCTCACTGTGGTCCACGGTGCAGCATCAGCAGCACAACCGGCAGCAGGACTTCTGTTCGTTCGTACTACGAGGACGAGACATTGGCCTACCACATTCGACCTTGCCAGTTCGTTACTCTTTCCTACCTTATGCATTATATAGCTGACTATCTGACTATCTTCGTGCCATCTTACCATCCCCACGGACGCCGCGACGCTCTGCTTCGTCATCGTATCGTCTCGTTTATCGATTTTGCGTCCTTTTCCAAGGAAGAGGACTTCTTTTTCTAATGGTACTCCTAATAATGTATTCTGTTAGTTGGATATATTGTATGTGTATATATATATACTCCTGTCCTCCCTTCAATTTGCTACTCTCGTTGTAGCCATTGGAATTATTAACAATGAACCCTGACGTGAACCCTGGCACAATACCCCCTGAAAATACCGCTGACTTCTATTGGCTTCGTTAACCATCCACGTTTCGCACTGTCGGAGACTATAAATTTTGCAAATTGATCCGATCGAATGGTAAATTGGAAATTAAAAAATTGTCCATCCAAACGAAGCGACCTAACATTCGATATGTCTGCAAAGCTTTTGCGATCCAGTATCGACGATACAAGACTCGATTAACAAGGTTACCAACATATTCACCTTTGTGTACGAATTTTAATCGTCCCACTACGTAATCATTATCCCTGATTAACATCTGTTAAAATTTCATCGTACCATATCCTATTCGGCCATTTCTACGAATTATCGTATACACTCACTGTGCATGCCGATCAAATAAATCATGGCTACCAATAAATTCTATACTCGTTATCAAACAGCGAATAGCCCCGTGACAATCAAATCATTTCGTGGATCTACGGTAACGGTACGTGTATATATATCGTGTCATTAATATCAAATACTACGTCACTATCAACCCATTCCATTTGGTCGATAACACGTCAAAGGATACCAGATCGAACCTTTGGTCATTGCTTAGACTAGAGTTCAGTGCATTGAACTCACTCTCCTACTGCTGTGTAACATCGAACCCATCCTATGCTTATAAACCGTAACGACACATGAAACTAACGGACTCGCTCACATATGCACTGCCGAGCTCGAGCGTGTATCGCGTATGTGGATATATACACTGAAATTTCTACAGCCCTGCAACTTCTCTCGGGGCCCGCGTGCGGAAGCCGATAATCGGCTGGCCGTTACCATACGAAATTTACCCGGGCAAGGATCATCTGCTAGAGACCACATATAATTGATCTCTCACGTGTTCCTGGCAATAATCGCATCAATGGCGCTGGACTTGCCAGCAGTACAATTTTCTTCCTGTATATACGTATATATGTATACACATATACCGATGACTAATACATTCCGTACGCGATTCAAACTTACCAAACCGTCTTCCATGACCTACCCGAAGAATCTCTTTTTGCCATAACTGCACCTGCACGATTTTTATTTCACGAACCCTGTAGTATGTGCTTATCTGCATTACTGTGAAATGCATTTTGTGCACGTTTCAACTGAACTGCAACGCAACCGCTGGATAGTGCTGACCTCTGGTAATTTGTTAATCGGTTAGGAAATATTTGTGGATAATCAAAGGGTCGATATTTTGTAATTATTTCGCGATTTAAAAAAAATATATATAAAAATATATTTTCTTCGAGTGATCATTTTACTGTATTATTTTCATTGATAACTGACAGTCGAATCAATCCACGAGAGGGGTATGTATGCGTGATACGTATAGACGCTACGATGATTGACGTAAATTATAATTATTCGAGATAGTGACGCAACGAATATTATGGAAATATGGCGCGTCGATGTTGTTGTCCACGTGCGTAGTTTATTTTTAGGTGAAATATGATTGAAAATACAGGCTAGATGCATGCGTGGAGAGTAAAAGCATTTCAAACGTCAGAATGCAATTTCGAGTCGATAAAATGATGAAGATTAAATGAAATCTTTTTGGAAAAATTATGACGCCCGATTCATAGGTAAGACAGTTGAATTTTGAGCCGAGGCTAATACGAATGACTAAATACGTATATACTGCTAATGTAAATGGTCGAAAAAAATAATTTGAAAAATATACAAAATACACGGAATAAAGTTTCATTCGTTATTCAATATTAAACCTACACGTATACGCGTACCAGTTCCATTATATTCTTCATTAAGATTTCTCGGGGATATGCACAATCGAATGCAACGGACGTGATTAATCGAATACAGTCGAGGAAAGTTCAACTCAGTCCAGATATTCTGAATTCGGATTGATCATTAATACCAATCATTTGAAACGCATCCTACGCTAAGACCCCGTAATGAATGATATACGCAGACGTTGTGAAGTACATTTCAATTGGCAATGGTTATCATCTTATCGATTCACCTACCGAGAGATAATTCAAATCGTTATTAATCCATGCCCCCACTACGAGTATCCTAATCGAACGTTCCATTCTCATCGGGATATGTGATTCCCATAATTAGTCACGCAGCCAGGAAGATTCCAGGGCAATTTATACAGTATCGTACACAGCTAAGTACAACCCGCGCAAATTATTATTCAATACAATTTTTTCATTATCGCCAACCCGATCAACTCTTTTTTTTTCCCCTTTATCACGCACTATACCACCAATCGACTTATCAGGTGCCAGTTTACATTATGCATCCGCTGGCAATTAAATTGCTAGAGAAATCTCCTCGGGAGGCATATACTTTAATGGTAGACATATGCAGATCGATTATACAGGTTGTGCAGGTCCGTATACACTGGAGGCAAAGAAAAATAATATTTTTATCTCGAATCATCGATTGCACGTGAATGCACTCGTATGCACCTCTTGCACTCGCGCGCAATGAAGAAGCATCGGGATCGTCGGTGCAAATCAAAATGGACAACGACCTGCTGGCAATCGGAGAAACGATAAGAGCTCCAGCATCCACTTGGCAGATAAGCCAATGGAAATTAAGAGGGAAAGATGGATCAGAGACGTAAGGGAAGGCTTGAGCCACGTGGAGTCCAAAGAGGAAACTACGAATTCGCGATTACATGGGAAAAAAAAAAAAGAACAAGAAATCGATACCGGGTGCTCCGAACGATTTATTACGTAACAACGAGCAAAAAGTCTGTGGAACTTAACAACATTATACGTCGCCTCGAGATTTCTACCTACACTCGCGACTATCTGGACCATACAGGTCCCTGTTTATGAGTTATGGCTTAATCCGCTGTTAGCTACACTGAATACTTAAGTATATGGTAATGATCGTCTACGTGATCCACTTGAAACGACTCGAGCCGTAAGTGATCTATAAGAAGGGGGTTTCACTCCAGCGCAAAAGTATAATTCAAAGCCAATAGCTATATTTAACATGAGTTTGCATACCTGGACCGGGCACGAGGCAAATGAGCCAATGACTAAGGAACACCCTAATAATGACGTAGGAATAATTTTGACTGATAAGATAATCATTTCCAGGAAACGTTCGAGGGACATGATGCTAGGGGTTGGTCGCGCGGTTGCCATAGAAACGGAGACTGAGTATATTCTTGGTAGAGAAATTGTGACGATTGAACAAGTTCTGCAATTGAGTGCTGTGATCGATGGTTACGCAAGGGCAGATCCTGAGCCATCGAGATAAGCAACTGGCAGTAACGTCAAGTTAATGGGGAACGCGTTATTGCGTGATGATTCGGAAACAATTTAGCGCAGCGTAATAACTATTCTCGAAGATATTCAATAGCACGTAAGAGGTTCGTTGCCGGCACGCAGCTGCGCCATGAGGTGCATGGAAATGGCGTATGGGATATAGGTAGCATCATTATGGGGCAAACCGTGCGTGTAATATTTCCAATGGCGAACACCTTAAGATGTATATGGGACGTCCAGGGGAGTTCGTGTCTGATGATATATTTTATGAGAGGCGCCTATAGGACTCTTCCTTTTGCGCCAGAGGCGTTACTGATGCACGTACTAAATATGGTATCCGGTTATACGATAAGTCATCAATTGATTAAGAAAATTTTAATTCTTCGGAAATTATCTATTATGCGCGACTTTACAGTCCATTAATTGTATAATTTAATATATTTCTCAGATATACATATACATCTGTATGCGTATAACATATATACACTGAATCCAGTGGCAGTCCGGCAAATAGCTTTATGGCTCATGAGAGTTACCATAAGTAAAATTATGCTCACGAGAGTACAGTGGACGTACGTGAGAGGTCGCACGTATGAGCCAGTACGTAAGTGGCTACCAGGAGAACACCTGCTGCGAGAGTAAAGTGCCGAAGGAACTTTGTATAATTTTATTCTTTGCTTTTGATCAATTTCTTTTTTCACACACTCGATCCGAGGATCCAAAATTGGATATTAGTCTCGTGTATGATATTGATAATTTTAATTTTCAAAAGACAATGGGTGTGGATAATAGGATCGTTAGTCCTCATTAGGAGCAGCATTCAAGGCTGTTCAATCGCGAGTATGAGTCACGCGCGAGCTCCGTGAATTATGGTCATGTTTTGGCGCCGGAGACGCCGGACGTCGATCAAGCGTCCGTTTCGATCTCCCCGAGGCAGTGTTACATTCTTTAGCAATTTTTTTCCCTTTTTTTTTTTTAAGAATTCTTCGAGCCTACAATAATGGCTGTTCCGTGCAATACTCAGACGACAGATCGGTTCGACCGCTCGAGACCACCTGAGTGGATCGATCTTATTTAGCACGAAGAGCATCTTTTGTACGATCTAAAGTATTTATCAGGCAAAAAGAGCTGGATGCGCCTCCAGAGGAATGACAGCATCTCGTGGTCCAGCCTATTTCACGGCCACGTGATAACCTTCGTCGTACACCTATCACTGCTAGATGTTCTCGGTTACGTGGGATCTGGTCTTGGCCTTTCGGTGACTAGTGAAGCGAGGGATGGATTGAGAGGAGAGAGTAGAGATTAAATAAAAAGAGAGAACGAGAGAGAATGGGAAAATCAGAGGGAACGAATGGAATCTATAACTTGGTTCGTGGAGCTTCGGATCGTACGTTGTAGCAATGGTATACTATATACACATATACATGGTACAGAGAGTAGTGCGAATTTGGAAGTTACGTAGAGGCAGAGTGAAACAATAAATTTCGAAGGGAACCGGCCGAGAGTCAAGTAACGAACGAACGCGAGCACTTAGCGAAATAAATAACGTCCTATCTTGCTCCGACCCCTTTGTCACCCTATTGTCGAACTTCCCCGTCGGAAGGGTAGGTACAGTTACGTCCTGCGTGCGTCTGAGTTTTCCCGATATTATATATAACGTTCGGGACGATAACGTTGTAGCTACAGCGTATTGAGTATCCAAGTGTCAAAAAGCATGAAATAATAGATATATGCCCTTTTTATAGGATCTTATCCGATTTGGTAGAATGTTCAATGGTAATGATGCGCCACGGTAGTCTTCGCAATTTGCCGCCGCAAGTAATGGGCGCTACACTCGCGGCAACATATTTTAGCACCGGGCGCATTGGCGTGCCCGTAGTCCCGGTGAGACATGGGTCAATTTGTCAGAGCGCTTGAAAAAATATGGCTCCTGAAATTGCTGGGAATCGAAGTCTCTGGCATCGGGGCGCCATTCTGGTATTTGAAACGCACCCGCTCCCTTCGTCTACGGTTGCTGTACGCGCGAGAGAAAACTTGGTCGCATCGGCAGCCACCACCAACACCACTACCGCCACCTACCTCCACCTCGCGCGCGAATTCTCTCGTTTTACCAGCATCCCATCCGACAATGAAAAATGCCAATTGACTCGAAGGAATGGAGCGTGGCACCGAATCGTCGAAACCATTGAGAGGAAAAAAAAAGTTTCCCCCTGGTCGCCAGCAGTAAAAAACAGAAGCGTCGAAGATATTCTCACGGCGTAAATATATTTTTGAGAGATGTGGAAAAAGTTTAGCCTCATATTTTCACAAGAAACTTTTATTCCTTTCTGTGTCCGGAAGTTGCTGGTATTATTTGTGTGTTATCGTGCACTGGTTCATTATCAAATAGCTAAACAAATATTTCTTAAACACGTTAGATATTCGTAGGCTGTACGTTTGCGTCAAATATAGAAACTGCCTGGCGTTGAGTTACCTACAAAAATTATGTAACCGCAAATAGCGAATTTAGTTACCCGGAATCTGCGAGGGTCGAAATGAAAGCTTGAAATAAGCTTTGAAAGAAGAAACGAAATTTCGATATAAAAATAATACTTTCTTCAAGCTTGGCTATTCTTTTACGTGGACAGTTCGAGAATAAAAAAAAAAGAATAAGAAAAAGGACAACTCTCTTCTTCAATCGGTACTCTTCATATTGTCCAAGTTTGTCCTCTTTGTGTTTTATGTCACGGGACAACACTGACGCGATATCCTTTTTCTTTATATATCGATCGCCCAGTATCCCAAGGGATCGTAGCATCTGTTACTTCGCCACTGAGTGTACAAGATGCAGTCTGAGCACAGAGAACTAATGTAAAAATATATATAAGCGCTGGATATCCCAGTAACACGAGTAACGTACCGAAAGGATGTTCTGGAATCGCTTCAGGCCATTTCGCAAAGGCTATTTTGGCACAGTTCGTAAAACACATTAGTCTCCCATTTCCCTGCTATGTGCATGCATCACGAATCTCTTTAATAAAATTACGTTAACGAACCTCGCTGCAAGAATATATTTTCTCAGGATCTCTCAACTGTACCAACGTGTCACGCACCCGAGGCTTGGCGCAATATCACCCTCCATTAAGGCAAGGACTTATATCACGTGTGACTTCCCAAGTATCCGTATACATAAAAAATTGGCTTAACACGCAAAACTTGTACGATCAGATTATAATTTTTTCACTTTCAATGATATCTAAGATCGTTCAGGAATTCTTGACGTATCCAATTATACACGCAAAAATTTTTCATTTTTAACGATCAAATTTCATACGTAAAACATGTGAGAGTTTAACGGTACTATCTGTAGCCTATATATGACTCATACAGAACTCATATGACTGATACAGAAACATATTTTTGTATTGCAACTACAATACAAGTCTACGGCCTTGCAACCGAGCGTTCAATAGAAGCCGACGAATAATCAAATACTGGCTGTTTAGAGTATAAGCATCCAGGCGAGGCGACACGTTGAACAAATAGGGATGACGTAGGAAGTGATAGGAGAGGGGGGGTGCGTGTTGTAAAAATTATGTAGTCCGTTGAAATATTCCCCATTCACTTTGAATTAATGGTATCGCCGATATTACGGCAATGCATCAAAAAACCCCCAAAAATTACGTCCCTGATGTATCACCGGTGTTATATATTGGAAAAAGCAACCGTGTGAAATGTATCGCCACGTTGAAAACGCCTGTAATCCGAGTGGCCTTTTTTCCTCTTCTACTTCGCTCTTCTACGCTCGTTCGTTTTCCCTTAGCACCAGCTTATTCCCTTTTTTTTCCAGTTCATCGAATATATCCGTAATTAATTCCAATGGCGCCAATCGACACGACAGTTCGTTTTAATGGGTTCCTATTTTCGAAAGGAGCAACGAGAGCGCCAATCGTAGCCGGGAAAGTGAGAATCGCTCGTGACTAGAGTGAGAAATATATCTCTCAAAGGGAGACTAACTACTCGTGTACTGTTACGGCCAGTTGCGCATCGGTTACTTGCAATTAAAGAAATGACGCTGTAAATCGAATAAATGTATATAGATATACATCCATACATATGCACGCGGTAGTTTGCATTGCGCCAAGGCAGCACTCTGCTTTATTTTACAAGCATTGCATATTTATCAGGTTGACTACACAAGTGGTAAATAACAAACGATCGTACCAGCAGTGCAAAACTTAAGTGGTACATTCAGTTTTTACGTACCCCGAACGTAGCTGAAAGCAAAGTTTAATTTCAGCGTTGGCAGGTCGATCGACTCGATTCCACCAAATCCTTAGATAAGCCCAGAAAATAAATGTTGAGGATTGTTTCAGATTTGTCGTCGATTACGCTTTGGGTCTCAAGCGCTCGTACGTATCTGATTCGATTAATTTCTCTTTTTTTTTTTATCAATACGAAAATTTATTTCCCTTTTTTTTTTAATTTTTTTTTTGTTCACGAGTAAAGATCCTCCAAGTACGTGCGATAATCGACTGATATCAGCTCTACCTATTAATCAGTCTCAGAGTGAGTGATCTAAGCTCTTAGTGAGATCCTTGCGATAAAAACAGCACTGGACCGACATTTGAAATCGAGCGTGCAGGAGTCTACTGCTTTGCAAGATTCATAATAGCCGTGTGGATTATGTAAAAACGTTAATGTCCCGAGACATGGACGTGGTTTTAAAAGCATTACGAAGACGGAAATTTTAAAAGACTCTGAGACGAGCTTCCGTATTCTGTCGCCATGAATATCATTTCGTATGGATACGCGATGGAACGTAATTTCTAGTCGGATTCCATATAGGGATCTTTTTGATCTGCGACTATACATACAAATTCGAATATCGTAAAACTATACCGAATCTAAATATTAAATTTTTTCACACAATGCATACATGCAACATATTCAATGCATGTCCACCTCATATGACTGTGATAATAAATACAAATTTTTTTACAGACACCATTAAAATATCAACTGTCAAGCTACAAACGTAAATAATTAAACAAACTCCATGCAAAGTATCCCAAAAGATTTTTTCCAAGCTTTACCTGATTTAAAAAAAAAATTATCTGATAAAAATAATTTAATAATAACAAAATAATAATAAACATAGCCGTAACATGAGATTCCTTGCAACATAGATAACATCCCCAGAGACGTCGTACCAGTGACGTCATACGCACGTCACGCATCGAACCACAGAGCCGCGTCATGTAACCCATTGTCCTGATAATCATAATTACGAAACAATTGACTATCAGCTAAATGCGAAAATCCAAAGTCACACGCGTATAGTTTCAGAACGTGACGACCAATCGTGAGCGAACAATTTCCATTGGAATAGCAGGAAACCCATTGGCTGTATACGGAAGCCAAGAAGGGTTAATGAGAACACAGCAGGTTAATGGATTAACAGGACATTGTACGTTCTGCGGTTAAATGTTGACATTACGTTTAATTTACAATTCGAGAGTGACTTCTGGAAGCTACGTACACGCTCGGCTGGTATACATGGTTACATAAGATACACACGCGAATATAAGCCATACTGTATTTTCCCTAGGTATTCCCCGGAGAAAACGTACCGGAGGATAGGAGAAATGAAGCAGGTCCCAGTGGCATTCGTATAGTCGCATGATCGTAGTCAGACTAGAATCGACTCCGGTCCTCGCCGGGATGACACAACTGACACCTCCCGTAATACCAAAACTTGGACCAATGCCAGTTTGCATAAGAACTGCACATCCGGTGCACAGGCTGCACACCAACCACCAATCAGGGGAAGCAGCAACAGCAGCAACAGCAGCAACAGCAACCAGGGGGCTATACCCACTGTTATAGCTGGGGTATCTATTCGATAGTCAATACGACGTGGCACAAACACGTTGTCGCTACGTGTGCTTCCCGTATTTCTCTACGTCACGTAAGACCTCCTTGCATGTGCGATACCGAGCTTGCCGGCTCACGTAAGAGTACGACGAAGACTTTTTGGTAGAAAAATGGATCCAGGCCGAGTTACTCGGAAGAAACGGATAGACCGGAGGATTTTTCTTGAGGTTGATCCGTTGACACGAAATAGCGTGGATGAGGGAACGAGAGAGTGGGGATACGAAGAGAGGATGACGTAGGAGAGGGGAGGGCAAGAGAGAGAAGAGATAAGAGGCTCGATTGGCGATAAAGATTCTTTAAATGCTACTCTTTGATTGCGGAGTTGACGATTCGCCATTGGTCGAGACCGTATCTCGCGGGAGCCGACTTCAAGCGATACCGAATGAATAAAGCGGCGATTACGGAATTTACCGAGCGTGTTATTTATCGACTATTGAATTTCAGATCGTAGATTTTGCTCTCTAACTCATAGCTGGACGGTTTATCGGTGAAACAAATCCTCGCAATCATGCAAACGTGATTATCATAAGGGCCCCTCGACTGTGGCGGGTATACACGCCTAGGCAAGGCAGGTTGATCCTATCTTTTCCCTGCTGTTACTCACCCTGCCATGCATTTGTTTTACCTGTCAATTGGCACTGTCAGTCGAGATTCTATGGTGCGTGCATGATTTTCACTTTTGCTTCAGCATCCTACCTAACTCAGATCTTCTTTCTGGGCTATATCTGGACCGAGTGCATTGCGCTCGAGATAAAACGAACTCTTTGGTCGGCTTTTCTTTATATATATTTTTTTTCTTCTTTTCTTTTCCTTTCTTTTCCTCGACAGCGAATACCCGCTTCTCTTCCTCCCTTCAATCGTTACCTTATGTACTCTCTCTCTCTCTCTCTTATCTGACTCGAACCAAGATAAAAGGACGAGCATACATACACAAAGAGAATAGACGAAGACTTTTAAGAAACCACGCGGCTTCCAGTGCCTTTTACTCTTTCGCGGAAGCTTTTGCAAAAGTTGCCACACGATCGTTCGCGAAATACAGGGTGTACGTGAGTAGCTCGAAAAAGCGTACCCGAAGAGAGAATACGCTCCTGTGGACTCTAGTCCAAGTGAAGTAAACCCTGTGGCGTTAGCCGATCGATAAAAAGGAAAGTTACGCGTACTGGCTATAGGACTCGTATAAGAAAGAAAAAAAAAAGGTACTCGAACAAAGCCTTAGATTCAGCTAGCGTGTAAAAGTCCGTGAGGAACGGATAGCAGCACTGGTCGCGAGATGCAATTGCTCTTCCTTTTAATCTGACGGGATGAGATAGGATATAAAGGAGCCAACGCATCAATCCCCTGACGTTATACGGCGCCTCTGAGAAATAAAACAGAGACAAGATTAAAATGCATGGCTTGGTCGATGTCAGTCGCCTCGAAAAATTCAGCATACATGCCGATTGACTCCGCAGCTCAGAGTTTATATAAAAATTGTATTTAAAAAAAAAAAACAGAAAATATTTAATACAAATGTAAATCACATTTTATCTGTAATCCGATCGTTCCCGTATAAAAGTTATAACGAAGCCGGTATATGGCAAAGAATGCACGTCGAGTGCACTTTTCCAGGTTGCATCGAGAAATGCCCTGGCAACGTATGCCCGATGCGCTGAGCAATTATCGTAATCAATTCGTATCATTAGGCACGAGCAGTCTAATGGTGCCCAAGATGAATATCGTTGAGCTCTTATTTAATTCTAGGTGATTCATCTTTTACACCACAGTGGGATTACCGTGATAAAAGATCTCGCTCAAATCACTATCTTCTTCTTGGTCTAACTCCATTAATTACATCACTCTCCCTTTGTAACACGGCCAACTTTTTGCCCCGCGAGCCAAAAACCCCAGTGGCTTTCATTCGCGCGCATTCGCCCTCGAGAAAAAAGAACCGGTAATTACGTCGACTTCAAACCCCCCACGGATCACGTGCTGAGCGCCATTGATTTTCACCATTTCCTACTATCGTAATATACCACTTCTGGGTATCGTTATCGTCCACGTACCTGGACGCACCTGTATATATCCGTTCTGTATATAGATATATAGTCCATATCAGACTCCCTTTTTGTCAGCAACGATAAAAATCGAATTTCAAAGTCACCATCAAACTTTAGTACGCGAGGAACCGGTGTTTCGCACTTGCGAATAATATACGTCGTATTCCCGTTCCACTGTGATATTTAATAAAAATTGTTAAAAACTATAAAAATCATCCCTGATCCGACACACGGTTCAGAAGGCGTTTTCCCACAGTAAGGATCCGGCATTAAGATCCAATGTACAAGGCGCGCGCGCGCGGTCGCCACGAGGAACATTCTGCGTGACAAACATTTTTCCCCGCGCTTGGGAATAGTGAACATTCCGCGGAATTATCCATGCATCAAAGCAAAGGAATTTAGTTTCCTGGTGTTCAGTACCGGTAGCGTCTCACTACCTTAGACGTGTATACTTCTTTAAGGGTATCTTGATCGCAGCACCGAGTATCGCATCTCGGCTGCAGCACAATGCGCTGCGAAAGTTACCGCTGAAAATGCGCATTGCTTAACACGAATGGTTCGCTTCGTAGCTCTCATTAGCTTTTGTCACGAGTATACGTAAAGGGTATATACTTATATACTCTACACCTATATATATATATTAAAGTTTCGAAAAATCCTATATCCTACAGAATTTCAGGCAGCAACTAACCATTGGGACGTTATATATCTTTAATGTGTCAGTTTGATATGGCAGTATATATATATATATATATACGTGACAATATACGTGATCTTCTATCAGACACACGGGATCTTCAATTCATACTTGCCAATTTTCCCAACACCTCCTGGTGCTCGATTCCCTGAATACTACTTTAGAATTTTCATGAAAACACTTAACCATCCATCTTTTATCTCCAGTCCAAAAAACATATTTTTCTTGACTATTCAACGTCCATATATGCAGAATTCGATGCAGCATCTTCCCGTATTCAATTTCGACATTAGAACCTTCTTCCCTCTCTGCTGTCTCTTATGGTCATTACGTATTCGTAACCTATATTTTACGTCAGACACGCTTACTAAACACTAATTACAATTGCTGATAAAATCTCGAGTATGTAGAGGAGATATTTTCTCGTGTTAAGATCGAATTAAATCTCATTGGAGCGAAGCGTCAAGGGGAATAAATTTTATTGTCGTCTGTACAACGTGAATTTCTAATTACGGAACCAATCGCCTTTATCCCAATTTCCAAACTGCAACCGATTTCCAGTCACCTTCGGTGGTCCAACTTCTAATAGACTGCTATTCCTCCAAAGTAGAAACTTGGCTGCCGACTAACCCAAACGGCCTGAGAAACTAGAATCACGATCCTTTTGGATTCTAATATCGATTGGAATTGCCCTAACAATTGGGTATAGCATAAGGAAAAAAAATGTATAGCTTACTACCCTTGGCGTTGGGTTTATTGCTAATGACTCTACGGATGTACGTTTCTTTTTTTATTGATCTTTTTGAAAATTTGCTTGTCTTGTTTACCACTGTTTTTCTTTAATTTTCTTTTTACGAACATGGATCGACATTTATTATTATCGAAGCTTGACAAAGCATGACTCCACTGGACAACTCCGATCAGGACTATAGCATCGGTACTTACTCAAGTAATTTGGACAAAGGAATTGTCGAAACAATAGTGGAAAACGGTCGCTTGAAGATGCCATTCTACTGAACCAAAGTTCATTAAGACTTCGACGTGACTGGAGTGAAGAACAAAGCGGTATTATTCGGGAAGAATAAACAAGTGAAAAATAAAAAAGAAATTCGACGAATAGCCTACAGGGAGCCAATTGCATCGCGTGCACTTGAAGTTCTGACCGCGGCGAAGTTCCTTATGTCTAGTAAAACTTAGCTACAACCGAGTGCTCGCTCGAAGTCATTAAGAGTTAGTTCAGGTTGGAAGCTCAAATTAAAGCAAGCGTCTCGAGTGACGATTCACGCCAGGGAACAGTTTCGCCGGGTAAATTAGAATCGACTGCGTCGCGCGAATCCTACTCGACAAATGTCAATACACAGAAGAAGATTCCCTCGATACGAATATTCCCAAAGTGAAAGATCATTGGAAAAAGTGTGATTCGCTTCGTGAATTTGAGAAGACCTTACTCGGTCTTTCGAGAGTCAAGATGAAAGAAACCGGAAGCGGTTAATGGAAGTGTGTAATTCCCAATCGCACGATCTAAAATAGCGTCAGATATGTTTCCGTGAAACAAAGTAGAAGAGGATCGTAACAAGTATCTAGATAAGGCGAACCAACAGAGATAGTAAAGAAATCCATCGATGTCCTAGAAGTAAAATATTTTTCGCACTAAATAATAAAATTGAGGAAAAAACAAATTCACCAATCAATCACCCTATCTTAAACTTAATCCCAAAATTTGTACAAAATATACGGAGAAAAAAAAAGAACCAAAAAATATTGAATCAGTCAATCATCCCGGGTAAAAATCTTAAGCACGGAACGGATCGCCAATTAATCATTTCAAGAACAGACACCATCAAATCCATGTCCCATCTTAAGCAGTGTATCAGCGATTAAAAAATTCCCGAGAATCACCAAAAAAATTTTCAATATCCCACTAAACTCAGACTTCCGCCTCGACACCGTGCGCGTTTCCCTCCATGATATCCACCCCAGGTATAGTCAGCAGCTTCGCGATTCTCCACGTCCGCGTTCGCCGGAGCAGCCAACTCCTATTCGTCCCGGCAGAAACACAAATATATTTAAAGAGAGAATGCCAACGCACAATAGAAGGGATGCGTGTTGGTCCTTTCATTCGTGCGGGTGGAGATAGACGCGTGGTGGTTGGGCAAAACCGTGAAAAAAAAAAAAATGCAAAAAAAAGCCGCGCTACCGGCAGCAGGCGAAGTGGCGAGAGGCAGCGAAGCACGGAGCAGCCGAAGCGTAGTGAACACGAATAAGAAAAGCGAGGAGAGGTAGAGATAAGAGGGAAAAAAGAAGCGTAAAGAGAGGAGGAGAGGAAAGGGAAGGGCATGGGACACCATGGAGTGCGATAGCATGGGGCATGCGGGTGGGTGCGCTCATAGCCATACCATAGATATCATCTATCCGTACGTGTGCCGGAGCGAGCGAAGCCGCGCGGATTCAGGATTCATGCGCGGCCATTCCGTGGCTTTTTTATTGGTATCCCAATACGAGCCAGGGAACAGGGCTGGCTTTCCCGCGATCCACCCATTTGTCTAATTGTTTAGCGTTCGCAAGAATTATAACCCATTGGCAATAGAGGCAGCCCTGGTCAGCCGTGGTCAGCCGTGGTCAGCCGTGGATACCTGGACTATTATTACCGTTATCTGTTAACGCCCGTTGATTCTAGCCCGAATCAATTTTCTCCGAACCATTTCGCTGAGCTCCGGGGGATGCCCCCTCCCTCGCCCCACCGCACCCCCCGGCCATTACTGGCATTTACAAAGTAACAATATTAACCGCGCGAAAAGAACGATAACCTGCGAGAGAGCGTGCGTTACCACAACTTGACCCCACGGAAAGTGAACCCCCGTCGGCTTGGAATTAACTGAATCCAACATTCCCAAGTTGGCACGAGGGATTCCCATTACCATCTGATGACGTAGCCTCGTCGATCGCGATAAACGCGTGACGTCTATCTTTTAAGCCAAACAGTGCTTCTCTGGTGTCATTCTCGTTTTACCCTGCACGATCAGACTTTCAGGACGTTCAAGACGTTCGTCCAACCTTACCCGTCTCCTGTTCACCTATATGGGGTTACGGGGTGTTCGACTCGTTGCGGTTTACTTCGTCGGGCTCCGCACGAGGTTCCCATCAATTTTCAAGAATGTTCTCATGCTAGGGAGAATTAGAAGCACCGAGAGCGATGAGATGGCTGGCGAGCGTACAGCATCCCTGCTTGTACGGTTAAGATCCGTTGAGTTATACCTATATGTATATATACAAATACACTTGAAGCATTCAAATAACTCCAATCCCAGGACTCCACATGTGCGCGTATCCTGTCATACGAAATATGCAATTCACCGGGCGTAGATATAGGTGGACTGAAAGTTTTGTATGGTCGTACGTAGTACTGAATACAGATTATATGTATACATATATATACGTATACTAATAGAGGAAGGAGAATTGAGTGGTTGCAAGATAGAACAGAGTACACTTTGGCAGACGAGGGGATAGAAGAGAGTGTATTCTCTGTAGTATCTCTTGGCAACATTAATAGCGTCCGGACAAGGGGCTCTTGTACCAATATAACACTCGAGGCATCGACCATAGCGAAAATGGCGATGACTGAGGGTAAGAAAAAAAAAGGCGAACAGACCTGAAGAGGCAGCGAAAGAACATAGCGGGAAGAGAAAGAAATGCAGGAGGCAGCCAAGCTAAGATAGGGATTTTCCACGTTGCGAGTAGCAGCGGACCCCTCGGGGCTTCGATGCCAGGAGTAGGCCACCAGGCGAAAAGTACTTTTTCGCACGGCGGAGAGGAAAGTGTGCAATTTTAATATATCACTATACGCCTGTACGGCAGCGTGCACGCGTGCCCTGGTAATTTCCCGGCGGCTATCCGAAGAACGAAAGGCGAGGCCGGAGAGTTAAGCCGCGAGAGGGCGGTGGGTATAGGCGAGAGAATTAATTCTCCTCAGGCCTGGGCATTTACATTAATACATTTGAATTAATAATTAAACGCATTTGCTCTTTACAAGTCTAGGGCGTATCCGGTTCGTCACGAAGGAGGACGATGATGTTGGATGGCGCCTATGTAATACTGCCTAAGGAACTGGTAGCTGCCGTGAGACAAGTGTAAGGGGCTGGGTGTCGGAAGGAAGTGGGGGAGGGATCGGAAGGCGACAGCGTCGCAAAGGGAACGGCATTAAATTACATTTAGTGTGTTGACTACGGTAGGATGGGAGATCAGGGAGGACGAGGGGGCCGGCGGCGCCGGGACGTCGACATCAAAGCGTCGAGGGTCGGTGCGACGTGCGTGCCATGTGCCGATGCGCCATCCTCACAGGCTCTAGCGGATTCCAGTGGAGGCACTGCAGAATTCGAGTCGAGTAGTACATGGAACAGGGTGAACAGGGTGAACAGGGTGATCATGTACCCGGGTCACCATCAACACGTAACCCACCTATCCTGAATGGCATTTCTCGTCTACATGAGAAACTGCTCCAATGCTGATGCTGCGCGCGAAATCGCTTCTCACATAAATACACTTATGGCACATATGCTGTACGAGCTCGCAAACCGACTCGGTCGCTGAGCTGGTTGTTCGTCTCTACATGGTATCTGCCATACGTCGTTGTCCAGACTGTATGATCTATTCGGGATTTTGAATTTTCCGCCAAATCATTTTCCTGGCTCTCAATAACTTTCCAGGAGATTTCACAGGAATGGTCTGTTTGACTGAAATTTTAATGCTGATGGAACATAGACGATCGATTAGGTGACAGGCAATTTCATCGAATCGTACACGTCGATACAGTCCGCGACAAAAAATTATCCGCGTCAACAAGTCAGTTGGGAGCTTAAGGGGTGTTAAAGGACGAGGTCCGTAACAATTGGATTAGTTTGTGGTTCGGAGATCGTGAACAGATCCGACCGCGGTAGGAAAGCACAGGGACTTTTGGTCGAGGTGAAAGTTGATGCAATTTGGTAGAAAAACATTTGAACCACGTGAAAGCCCCACAGCTACTGTATATATATATATATATATCTTTTATCTTCATCCCCCGTTAGCTGTTCCTGTAGCTGCTGAAGGTTTCGTGAATTTCGTTCGGAATACGAATGCCAGCGGTACACAATATATACGTGCATACGTCAGAGCGTTAATACGTTATCTTGTCATCTCCGTATTCATACAGGACCTTGTGGCAGTTACTGATTGCCAGCAAACCGCATGAGTCAACCAGCAACCGACGTTAGCAATCTCGACTTCAGCCAGCAGCAAAAGGATTTTAAGACGGGAATCTAACAGCAAGACGACCTCCTATATTACACCTCCATATTCATTTCTCCCGTATGCCTAAACTCCACTCAGATAGGATGCGAGTGTTAAAGATCAACCTGCTTCCAGGAACTGACTGATAGATAAATATATACATATACATATACATATATACTTCTCACGTAAGAAATCTTTGTGCAAATCTGCAGTACTGTGGACAAAGATGCCCTACGTTTCTCTTATCAAATTGAGATAAAACATCCATACGCATACTGTACAGCATGCACACGAGATATGGTCCTACGGGAGTCAGGAATTTGGTAGTGGTGAAGATAAATGGTACCTGTGCGAATAGTGTACTGATATACGTATATACTATACTACGTTGGCGAAATCTGTACGAGATGATTCTAGGATCCAGTACACCTAGCCTTGACTAGTGGATATTGACACTAATGGATGCATCCACGCTTAGCAATTAGAACAGCATGATTAGCATATACTGTACCATGTATATTTAGGTGGCCGGATTTTATTTTAATATCAATATTCTAACCATAAATTATCTCTGTCGGTTAATTGCAGTACTCGTAGGAGACACATATAAATACCCTGTGAGAATCCCCGTCTTATCCACGTGTAGTCGGTATTACGCTTTCCAGCGAGTCTGTACAAAGATTATTTTCTACGTCGGTTGCACCGCGAGTCCCGGACCTACCCCGTTATGTGCCGCGTGTACGTATTGCGGACTAACGAGATTACGCATTAGCGTTTGCACGCGCCTTCGTATTAATTATGACGCGTGTAAAGAAAAGAGGGACGGTTGCGGCTGTTACGTGAATATACCGTGGACATGGTAGAGCGTGAGAAAAACCTGTACCTACATTAGTGAGATGAGAGAGCGTGAACGATGAGTGACGTAGAAGTTAATGCAGTTAACGTAATTGTTGGCTGCGCTTAAGAAAAGCAAATAAGTCACTATTAACAAGGGGTACGGACATAAGGGACGTATTTTCAATTTTCCCTGGCTGAAGATTCTCTATTTGCATATGAATCAGAGGGATCAGGGAATCCGGGCTTGGATCGTGTACACGTAGCGCCAACGTGATATGGGACAAACAATCGTTGGCAATTATGCAAAACTCGTTGCAGTAAGGGGTGACGTGGAAAAAAAAAAGTGTAGTAAAGCAGAAAGTTCTATAAAGGCGGACTGCGTCGCGTCTGTATACGGAGGCGTCGGTAAGGAATAAATAAATATATAAAAAGTTGATAGTCAAAGCATCCCGCGTGAGATCGAAGATGTGGACCAAAGGAACGATCATGAAATTCAGGAATGAAAATCTTGAATCCGATTGACTGAGAGCCGTACGCTGTTTCGATTTATTTCGTCTTCATGGAAACTGCCAATATCGTAATACGATTAAAAAAAAAAATCGAGTCCTATTCACATTCTCACGAACCTGACTAGACCCTATTTGCATATGAATCCGAATGGCACGAAAAATTCCGTCTGCTGAACGAGGACAAGGGAAAAAGAGAAAAATCACTGTACGACACGGTGTGGCAACGCCTTTAAGCCTACGGGCAGCAATTAGATGGGAGTCGAGTAGAATGACGTCATCTCGTCAATATATGCCAATATCAGGTAAGTTAATTTAGCCTCATTAGAGACCGTGCTCCGCTGGTGTGAAAGGGGAAAGGTCAGGGAATATATTGCAGCGGCAGAGAAACTAGAGGGATTGTCTGGGTCAGGGTGTGTGGGATACGTTATCGAATTAAAGTCACTCTCGCGTCACACATGTGGTCTCGATTCTCAATTTGCATATGAATCCCTGGATCAGAACTTCTGCGTGAACGATGAGGCAAGGGGGAGACACGTGGGTGCAACAAAAGGTGAAATTAGCATCGTCGGCGCGGTATAAGGGTATCTAGTGGAGTGAGGAAAAGCTAGTCAGCCAGCCAGCCGCCAGTCAAGCATCCAGCCACCCGCCTACATGGAGTACAGTGCCCACCTATCTACCTAGTGTGTAAGGTAAGGTAAAGCTTACTGCTCCAGTAGGAGAGATGCGCGCATTCATCGACGTATGCGCAGAGCAACCAATACTAGGTATATCCCAGTCTGGACCGAAACCGTGAGATTTCTTTTTAATGCATTTCGACTATCACTCGGGCAAATGCGATCGACTCTGATGGACTCGTACGTGGCTGTAGGAAAGGGATGTAAGCATCGTGTAATCCTATATGCTTGTTCACCGTGTACAGGTACAGAATGCACCGTGATGCAAAGATTTTGAAATTTCAAATCGGCGTTGATAGAATATATTTTTGAATTAAAAATCATTGTGGGAAATAATTAAATTTTGGGGATAAATCGAGAGGCTGTTAGACGTTGGCCGATTAATCAAGATGGTGATTAGATGAATTGTGCTGGACCATGAGTAGAATCTTGTATAAAGCATCTCGGTGACAGATGTGGTTTAAATGCAAATGAGGATTACGCGACTGCTCGGGAAACTAGGAGATCTGAGTGAAGTCGAACGTCGAAAGTAGGACGAGACGAACGTCGTCTTAGGATGTATGTGTGTAGGTATATTTTGAAATTTTATTTTTTCTGCAGAATCTCCCACACGTTGGCTCTTGATATGTGTGAAAGGTGGAACGAACTCACTTTGGATTTATTCACATATGTCCACCTTTCCATGAAAGAGCCAATAGTGGCGAAATGGTAATCGACTATTCGAAGTGCATTTCGTCTGGCAAAGGGAACACAGGAAAGTCCTGACGAGGTGGTTACCGTAACCGAGTGAAGGTAAGAGCATTGGTCCAGATGAAGATTCGAGGGATGCTGGGGGATTTTATTAGTGAACGAAATAGAATAAAATTTTCAAAGAGAGCGCGGAATGATATTTTGAAAATTGAACGACGATTTCACGAGTGATGGATGTGCAAAAGGACTTTCGTGACTGTGACAAAGTATTCGCGAGCGAATTCAAGGATGGATGGATGAAAAGAGAGAAAAAAAGTGGAAAATTGATCTCTGAAAAACTGTGCCAGTGATTTTTTTTTTACAAGATAGGCGTACTCAGCACATCGATCGAGATAAGTTTGATGATGGAGCTTTTAAAGAGAAAGTGAAAATGAAAGGAGGATCCGAAGAGGCAATTGATGATACCGATAGGTGATCAACGATCAACGTGAATGTAAACTTTCTCCCATAATTCTAGCGATGATAAATTATGCCACCAAAGTCACACCCATCAAAAAATCTTTCGGCGATTGTACTTTTACAAACAATGAAGAACCAAAAAAAATCGATAAAAAATCACATACTGCCAAACTGAACGAGTGGTCCATCCTTTCTACAGCATCCCTAACATTTTTTATCTAAGATAAAAAAAAATACTAAATCAAATCCCGAAAGGAATCTAATTAATTTTCAAGAAAATGCTCCACAAGAATGAATCTCTCTCGGTGACGTATTTCAGATGAAATCGTAAGATCTCAGAACAAGAGCAAAGAGATGAACACGTATGAAGACACCTGAAGAGAAGAAAGTCGTACCAGGGCCAACGGCAGTTCACTTAAAACGTCTGCTAAAGGATTTAGTGTAATCGAGGCGCGCATGCGCGCGCGCGATGTAATTTTCCGTGCGGAGCCTGGAAAACGAGCAGAGTCGAATTTCGCTTTAGGAATAGATAATCACCATATTCCAACTCTCTGGCACGCAGCGAGCATTTATCTGAAACCGGAGCCCGAGCGCCTTTCGAGAGTTAAAAGTGGGCGCATCGGCGAATGCGCGGTTAGCAGTGCGGTACTGGCGCGAGAGAGCGAGAGGAAAGAAGGAAGAAAGGAGAGAGAAGGACCAAGAAGAAGTAGAGAATAAAGGGAGATTAGATGAAGAGAAAGCAGTTCACCAAGACCGAGCAAAGAGGATCGACCAAGCAGTTACTGAGAAATTCTCAGGTGGGCTAAGCTCTGAGATACCTTAACCTATACCTTTAAAAAACACGGGTATACCTCCTCACCTATGTAACTTACAGCTTCCCTTTACTTCTCGCCACCCTCTTACGTGCCCATTATAATTCACCTGAGGTTAACGAAGATACGATCTCCTGAGATCAGAGGCACAAAAGATACGTAGTGCAAGTATACGTATGACTCTCGAGGGGGGGTCAGCATCACGGCACTGGACCATTTTGAAAAAAAAATATATCAACCCTATACGCCCTCCACAGTGCGTACACCGGGTTCTGCTATTATTACGTATCTTTTTTAAATTAACGCAAGCGTATATTACGCCACAGATGCAGGCCACCCCGCACCGTGTGGGACATGTGGAACAAAAAAAGAAGAAACTCAGAGGGTTCGTAAAGCTGTGCAACATTACGTATAATTATAGCGACAGCAAGAAGCGGACCCAAGTTAAAACTTATGATAATAGGGGGTATGTATTACGTGCTGAGTGTGTATGTGAAGTGCTCGGCCTGAACTCTAGCAACCCCTCCCTCCCCCCCCTCCCCACTAAAGTACACCCACAATGCACCGAACAGCCCCATACAGTGACATTAGTAAACTTCTCTAACTATTCTCCCCCTGCTCCTGCTTTCTCCTCGTCACTCTTTTTTTTTTCATCCCTCCCTTTCATCTCCCCATTGTCATATTTTGGCTTGATTTTCTCCCCGAACGAGACAGGGTGTTCCGAGCTCCAATCATAGGTCTACCTATCACACCACCTTCACGTTCCACGTGTCGCGTCCAAAAGACGTATTTCCTTTGTCTCGTCGTGGACAATAAGAGCATTCATTAATACAGGCTGTATCAAATCTGCCCATCACCGTCCTGACGCCTCCGGCTCCAGTGCCAGGAATCACGTGCTCGATGACACTCGAGCGATCGTCGCTAAAGGATATCAAGGGCTGGTAGACGGGGTAGTTGGCATGTGGCGCGGAGGGTTGGGTCGTGGAGTTTTACCCCCCCCCCGCCCCACCCCACCCCGCGAAATTGATGGCGATCCGCGCTCGGCCGGACTGGAAGCCAAGTTGATGGACCAAGCGACGATAACGTTACAAGAGGGTGCCACGCTGGGGTCGCACGGAATACAAATTCCCCGATGACTAATGTCGCCGAGTTTCCACTTCATTCTTCAATCTTTCCTGCTTCCTTTTTTTTCATCCCCGTTTTCCACCCTCGATTCCTCTATACGCAATACGCATACAGATACACGCACTGTACGTATATACCAATCGTTTCGTTAAGGGATGAAATCCTACTGTCGGTAATTTAGATTAGATTTTACTTAGATTCACTACTTTCTTTTTTTTCCCCTAACACGGTACACCTCTTACCTATCCTTCCTCTTTCTCCGTCCTCCGCTTCTTTTCGCTTCGCTTTTTTCCCTTACCTTTCTTCTCTCCGCCTCAATTACCACCCTCGATAGATTCGCGCACGCAACGATCAACCCCGAGGTCCTCCCGAGCTTAACGAGGTCCTCGTGAACACCTTCAGGACGAGCCGAACCTACCGGTGGACCGAGAAAAGAGGAGCAACGACAGGATAAAAGAAGTCTCCAAGATGGAGTTCCATAAGGCTCGCGGGGAACCCATGAAAAGTCTGCGGATTGACAAATTGTATTTCTACCGAAAGAAATGTGACAGCCGTGTTAACGTAGAGTCGGGACTATTTGTCTTGTAGGCGAGTTCGCATCTTGCGGTCCGAGATCTACGAGTACTTTTTGAAGCGAACTGTCGACCAACACTGGTAGCCGTAATGAACAAGAAAAAAAAAAAGAAATATGGCATAAAACGTCATACCTGTTCTACCGCGTATACATTCCGCACGCGGACCGGCCGCTTCCGCGGACCCACGAGACAATTCGCAGAGACATACCGACCAATCACTGTTACCATATAAAACAATGTATTCATTTCTCGCGTGGGAAATATAGAAGCGTACGAAGTGCAGACCGTGCAATCAGCTCGACGTTGCAACTTGAAAATTGCATCAGGAATCAAAATATAAATTAAATTGGGTAACCGGATATTCCAAACAGATATCCCGTTTCTGACCATTAGCAAAGGCTTCGAAATAGACAGCTGATTGTATTGCTATTATTATTATTAAAATTTATGCCACATTAACGGATACTCCTATAGTTCTACCTCTAGCTATACTACTGTTATGACCAGTACAGTAGATGAGTGTAAGATGATCACTTGGGCGTCATTAAGGTATCGAATTTTTTTGTCATCGACTGACTGAGCTGTCATGTTGTTGCGTTAATTTCTCTATTCTGTTATATCCTATCGTTATTTTTTATTTTATTCTTTTTTTTTTTCAGTGCAATTCATCTCCATTGCGTCATACCTTCAAATTCCGGGCTCGACATTCACCGGCGCTTTCTGGCAGGACAGACTCGATTGCATTTATAGGGGGTGAACTGACGCTCGGTAAAATTCAAATTGCCTGGAATAGTGCGAGAAGCGGAGAGTGGAGGACGTAGGGGGGATTAAATTAAAATGAAAAATCTCGTAATGGCTCCCTCGTTAGGTTAAACTATTTTTCCAGCGGTCTCACTAATTATCGTTGGATAATATAGCGAAAGGATCTTTTTTTTCCTTTTTTTCATACTCTATCCCCTTTTTTGAGTTTATTTATTTTTTTTTATAACCGTGACCATATGATATTTCCAGTGAAATGACTACCACGTCAAAGAACATATAGCAAACCGGGTGACTCTTTTGAAAGCGAATAATGAAGACGCTGTTATATGCTGTACAGTGAAAAACCGCAATTAGGATAATGACTATGCCCTTTGATCATGCAATATTGCTATTTAATTAAGCTCAATTGCGCCGACCCTTTCGGTGGGGAGCAACGACCTGCGTAATTTCCAGAGAATTGATCAATCAATCCGTTCAGAATTGAGAATATAATGAAATTTGCAAAGCGGTCGGGGTATCGGATAATTGCCAATAACATCGCGCGAACGATTGTTTTACAGTAGCGAAAACAAATGAAGATCAACGATCAACATTTATTTTTAAATATCGCGAAAAAAATAGAAGAGTAAATTATACAATAAAACCGTCTGAATTTGAGCGAATCACAAGACGAATCACGTGGCTGTATACCATAAGGAGCGAATATTTTCCTCTCGGGTACTTTCTGGGTTAATTACTTTATAATGAATAATATTTCACAATTATCTTTTATTATGCACGTCCAAAGTCCTACCACGGTAAAAGCCGCTTGTGTATTCTTTAATGCGACCAGCGCTCGGTGGCCAATTTTTGAAACACAGCCCCATGATAAAAAGCAAGACCAATATCAGAAGGCTAAGAGGAAAACTGCATAAGCATATAGAGAAAAATGGAAAGATAAGGGGAAATGAACGTGACGAGTTCCGAAATGATGTCGAGTAGCGTTTTAGGTAATGAGAAAAAAAAGAAGAAAAAGAAAAACATTGACACAGATTGAAATAATAGTAAGCGTCTCGTTAACCGTACGCGGTGTAATATTTATAACGAGTGAGATAATAAAGTTCCCCTTTTTAATCGAGGCAAAGAAAAAGAGCCATAAAAACGATACGAGAGCCGCGAGAAACTAGGAGAACAGCGAATAGGTGGAAGCTGCGATGCTAATTTAATAGTATTGTAATTCGTATAGAGATACATTGAAACGTAGTATTAAAAAAAAAAAAAAAAAAAAAAAGAAGCGAAACGGTCAGAGAATTCTAGCAGGGGTTGAAAAAAAAGGTCCTTAATTCGTTTCGTTCCGTCCAAAGAGGGTAGCTATTAGCTAACATGTCCAGAGTTGGCTAACAAATACATTGAAACGTAGTAAAAAAAAAAAAAAAAAAAAAAAAGAAGCGAAACGGTCAGAGAATTCTAGCAGGGGTTGAAAAAAAAGGTCCTTAATTCGTTTCGTTCCGTCCAAAGAGGGTAGCTATTAGCTAACATGTCCAGAGTTGGCTAACAATCTACCAGGACCGCACTATTCACGAAACAGGAAAACCCTGAAAGAACTATGGGGGAATCCCTTGTGTTCTTATCAATCACGTTTTTTTTCTTTTCTTTCGAGGAACGTAATTAGGTTGAACTGCCTTTAAACGTCTCACGTTATCCCTCTTTTTTTTTCACTCGAGTGACCGAAAGTATCGACAATTCGAGGATCAATAACAGGCGAAACGACTGATTCTCTCTCTCTCACTCTGTACGTCATCAAGATTGAATGGACTATAGCCGTTATTTTCGGCACTCCCAGGGAAAGCCTTTTCGTTGCACGGGAATCATTTGCATTTTCTATTTTCCAGCCTTACCCACATTTATTCAATGGGTTTCGGGTCGTAGGACCATACGACATTTGTCCTACGCAACGTAAAAGTCTCAGGAATTTTCGATTGTCCTGCGTATTCGAAAAAGAGAAAGACGCGGAAAATAGGGATGGGACAAATGTAATTCCATGACTTTGGCAAATGCGTTTTCCCAATGACGTCATAAAGCCGACACTCTCGCAACCCTTGCCTGTAACATATACTATGCCTCTCGCGTCGGCATCTTTCCTCGTGTCGACAGTCTCTCGTTTCGCGGCTGGTCACGTAAAAGAAGAAAAGAGAGGGAAGAAAGCAATAGCCGAACAGTTCTGACAATTCTTTAAGATAATTCGTAAATATCCCAAAAGTCGGGAGAAGAGTGCCCGAAAGAAAAACTAGACTGGGATGTATGTACGTATCCGGTATGAACTTAGTACGTGACGCGCTATAAGAAATAATGGAAAGACGGCACTACAATGGTCTATAGACACACTAGACAATTGAGATATATTTTAGCGATATATCTTTTTTTAAGTAAAAGGAAGACGCTGGTATCGGTGTCTCGTGAAAGAACGGAAAGAATATTTCGAATGAGCCAGATGCATATGTGTTGGTATCGATTTACAGTTCGGTTGTTACTCAGTTTTCCTGCCTTTGCTGAATACGTGAAAGGATGCTGCTGGATGCCGAAGAGAATGAACGGGAGACAGAGAGAGAGAGAGAGAGAGAGAGAGAGAAAGCGAAATGGAGAATAGAAGATAAACGTAGGGCAAAGTGGTTCGCCCGAAACCGAAACTCGTATCGTTTATTGGATTCGACGTAAAAACAATGGCTTTACATATGTAGCGAAACGAGAGTTATCGGGCGCCGCTGTTAAATTGCATCGCGATATATTTTCAATCGTTGCAATCGGTAATCGTAGTACACGGCCGTTTCATAACACTGCGCTAGCCGCAACCCTGAACGATGAGGTGGAGGTGAGTGTAAACAGAAAAAAAAAGGAAGCAATATTACCAACCCGATGCCGTATCAATTTATGGCTAATAACGGGACAAACAAAAAGTTTTGATAACGAAAGAGTATATATATATATATATATCCTTATATCTGTGTGCTCTCGTGAAACTTAAAAAAAAAAAGATATCGAATGCCCCTTACGTCAAGGTTGCAACAAAAAATCTTTTGGCTCTCGGCCTTCTTAATGGCACGTATCGTGCGTCCCCATAAAATGAATAACCTCCAAGGAAAAGCACGAGGAGTAAAAAAAATAATCGATAATCAACGATTGACGATGCCATAAATAAGGCTTTAAAATATAACAACGCTATGAAAATCTATTGAATAAAGTCTGGAATGAAGAGATTTAATTCTTATTAAAAAAAATTATTTAGAGACGGCCAATAGAAAAGTGAACGGAGCTTCCAGCCTTGATCAATTGTATGCGTGTATATGTAAGGGTCAAAGGGTTGGTATAGACGAGGGTGAAATTGTACAGAGGATATGGGAGAAGATATAACCAAGGGTTGTATAGATACTAGATGGGGTGACGCTGGAATGAAATAGAATGGCGCGTAGAGTAGATACATATAGGGGATGTCGAGAAAGGGCAAAAGGACTAAAGTGGTTAAAGGGGGTGCGCGGTGCGGGTCTGTACAGACAGTTCCTGGAGTCTCCCTAGGGATAGTTGGGAGAATCGCTATCGGCTACAGCATTGCTCATCAGGACGCTACACAGCAAAGCTGAACAAAGCTCCGATGCCAATGCTTTTCTTTACGCTTCTAATCTGGCTCGCGGCGCAAATTATTTTCTCAAATAGTTCCCGAATCCTGGATCCCCTTTAAAACGCAGTACGTCCATCCTCTAATAATCGGACGATTGTGAGTAATTTGAAACGAACCGAAAGTGCAGAGAGAGGAAAACGCGTCGGACCGGACCTGCCGTAATTTGGATGACGCATGAAAATCAGCAGATCCGTTCGTAGCGGGTATTTCGTTTGAACCGGGCTTAATACGAAAATCTATTTTACTTGGAAGCACAAAGTCCAGTTGCATAACTGTGCGTGAATAAATTTTCGATAAATCTCATAAATTTCACTGGTTCGTTTAACCCGGTAATACCTATTGGGGTTGACAGAGGAATGGAACGTATGATAATCGTCATAGGATTTTATCGATACCGCGATATACCTGTTTTCGACTTTTGTGTATATTAATTGAACTCTTTTGGAAAAATTTCACGAATTCAACCTGAACTAACTTATCTAATTGTATACTGTATAATTTTAATAATACTCGCAATGCACCGTCCGTAAACCGAGTATGCATTTCCAGTGAAAATATTTCCCGTACGAATTTTCACGAATCTATGAATAACCGTTAAAACAATTACGTGATTTCATTTGTAATTTAGAGCATGATTTTAATTAACTTCATTTAAATCGCAGGTGGTACATCAATAATGGGCTATAGGCGTCTGGCTGTATAACAGTCTCGATACCGTTGTAACAATTAACCATGGTACAGATACAGAGTCCCGGTGACAGGATGTTGAACCGTCATTCGAATCCCGTGCGGTCTTTGACGTATACACGGCCAGGCCTCAATTACAAACCACGAGAACGTAACGAGACTCGTATAACAAGAGCTAGTGAAAACCATATAGACAAAACTGAACGACGTGACGGTAATTGTCCCTTTTCTTCATTTCTCTTTCCTGTACAGCCCCTCTTTCGTGAGTCTACCTTTTCTTATCTATATCCCGTTCCCTCTCATCGGAGCAACGAAATAAAGGCTGACGAGGAGGAGAAGTAGAAGCAGATAGGGAATTCGTTCGTTTCACCTGAAAAAGACACATTTCACGGAAACACAATGTAACCACAAACGTTACGCGCCTAAAATAACGGAAGCTCGATCTTGAGTCGCGCAATGAAACACAGCAGAACCCGTCAGTCGTTTGAATAACGATATCGATAAACCAGGGAGTACCACCCCATTGGCTTTTCCTCCTACAGGGTGGACCACTTTCATTTTCTCACTCTTCGGCATCCCGATACCTAAAAACGAACGAAAGACGTCATTTCCTTTTCAACTTCGCATTCAACGATCCTCTTGGATGACCGAAGAATTGAGCTTTTTTTGGACCCACCCTTCTCGAATTTTCCCCACCTCTTCCATTCAATTTCCCCGGACCCGCCACTAGCCGTGCATTGTTTTCCTGCGGTCATAGCTGAAAAATAACATAGGATCCCGCACCAGGCAGGATAAAGGTATATTTGTAAGATGACTCTTATTAAGTTTCTGTCTATCGGTCAAAGTTCGAGGGGTAAAGGGGAACTGTGATATTTCCAGTTGCTGGTTGGCGAAAGCGTACGTGCTCCGAAAATTTGAGCAGTGTCCACCGACACTGTTCATCATTTCTCCTGGTAACACCCCAAGTCCAGGTCCAACCGCAGGGAATTCACGGGCGCAAGTTTATCCAACTTATAACTACAGACAGTGGCAATAACTTTCGACTCGTGGCAATCTTGACGGACTTGGATAATGCACGCGTGGTCCTTTTTTCACTGCAAGGAGATACCGGTCAAACTTTTAAGCTCGTGAACGTCGCATCGCGTGGATTCTGTCTTTGAGGCAATATATATTATTCGACCTTATTTCTTGAATAAACTCAATCTTATTCTACAGTTTTCCGCTAAGTATACACAGTATATATGTGTATACATAAATTCTATACGTATAACGTACACAGCTACTTCGCACTCGCGCTCTGGTAGGATATTGGGAAATAAATTCCAGAGAGTGCCTTTCGCCATGCCTGAAGGACCCTGATAATAATCTATACACCGGTAGGATCGAAGGTTCGTACATTAGGAGGTTAGAAGGTTCAAAAGGTTTGGTCCAGAAGAATTGGTAAGGAAAAATTGGCAGGGTCGAGTGCCACGGATCACGCACCCGTTGTAAATAAGGGTAATCATACGAGTCCTACCGCCACTTCTTTCCGCACCAAGAGCGAATAACCAAGACTTAACCTGCTTTATCACGAGTCGAAGATAACCAAGCTTATCAAAAGCTAGAAAAAAGACCAAGTATACTCGGAGGTCCAGACGACGCTTATGATGAAGTCGCTATCGTTCACGTAATGGAATAATCGTTTAATTGGGTTATTCTGAGAGTGACATCTTGGATAACCGAGGTCATCAACTCGAGACAGGCAAAATTCTATTATTTACTATATATCGTACGTGCGACCCTCGAGTTAAGCCTTACGTGACACGTCCCAGGGGCGAAGGCGGAAACTTGACTAAATTGCAGCTTCATCTGGTCCAGACGGGAACCTCGAATCTCAAACTCTGAGTTTAATATGCTACCCTAGTGGGAGTCATTGGGACGAGAGTGCCGTCGATTAAACAAAGGGACATGCTATTCTTATTGGGGTGAATCAGTCCTCCAGGAGCGACGGGAACGAACGAGGACTCAGATCTGTAACCAAGGATACGTGGAGTCTATCTCTCGTACCAGAGGTATACGGTGAGTAGTAGTTTTATTTTATTTTTATAACCGTGTAAATGCAATTGCCTATTACGTACTACAAGTACTACGCATGCTTACGGTTTCAAGTATAAAATCCTATGAGAGCACATCCAGACAGACGATCGGTACGCCAATGGGATTCCCAGCATCCCTGAGCACCGTCCCAACCTTCCACTAGAGCTTTATCCCGTTCAAACCTTTACCAGTACCCACCGGTACTTCATTGAACAGGAGTTTGTTACATTCGAATCAGCAAATTCCCATTCGACGTATAAACAGACACAATTTCTAATGCTAGCACGCTGGGATGTAGATGGGAATTCAGTTTCTCAAGTCTGTCTCAATTTTGCTGTCTTCCTGTTTGTTTGGAGCTTGCAAAGCTTGGAGAGAAGCTCGAAAAGCTTGGAGCGCTCTTACGCGCAATCTTACGCGTACAATCAATGCGATCCTCTACTTATTAGTATTCGGTCCACGTGATACCCGGCTTAGGAAAAATGACGTAAGAAATTATCGAACTTAAAGAAAGGAGATTATTTCATCATCGAAAGTATCGAGCAACCTCGAAGATTTTAAAAATCTTATAAATACAAGTACCAACTACCCTACGCTATTCCCTCGTGTGTCCATGATACGAAAAATATTAACACACTCACTCACAGCAGCCGCTGTACCAACGCTGTACGGTTTTCCCGAAGTTCCTTTATACAATGAAAAAAAAAAAAAAAAAAAAAAAAAAAAAAAAAAAAAAAAAAAAAAAAAAAAAAAAAAAAAAAAAAAAAAAAAAAAAACCGTATTCCCATCAATGACGGGGATGGGAGAAGCATTTCCAAAGTTTCGCAAACGACGTCATTCTGACAAGCCCGTCAGCGACCAACGCGTTGATTAGCTCGCGTACAAAACTTGACTGAAACGACAAGATCCGAGCTCCCCGCAATCCTGACGGGTCGGTATATGTGAAAAGTTTTAAAAGGGGTGGAAGCGAGAAACCAAGGGGGACGTTCGAATTTACCAAAATTTCTAATACACTTACGAAAGCGTGCTATTGCCTCGACTCGTGTGCTTAACGCTTCCAACAAACTTGGATTAAACGTACACCTAACTAATAATAACGTCCGATTCGAATACAAAGATAGCATCAATTAAAATGTCCCACCCATCGGACGACACGGTTATACGCGTGAAATGTTACTTCACCAAAGTGAATTTACAATTGCCGTCAAATCAAGCTGCTGCGTATATACAATACGTATCAATATATATCATATGTTACGATACTGTTCAAATTTACTCCCCGCTCGCACAGTGCGCAAATCAATATGAATGCGAACGGCATGCGCAATGCAATATTGGACTTTGCGAAAATGACACCTCAAATTTATACACTTACTGGCGATAGGATAATTTTGCCTCGGGCTGCTGCACAGGGTATCTATATAAGTACTTTTATCGTGTATTATTGAATTTAAAGAGAAACACACGGTAGATAGAAGTACCAAACGCAAAGCCCGGAGGCAAATTCCTGTCCCGTTTTCGCGTGGCGATACACGCGATGGAAAGAATGACAGTCGCCTATTTCACTTGCGTCACCATTTATTTCTTTTCCGCTATTACAAGAGCCCCATAGAAAGTCAGGATCATTTTCACGGCCTCAACTATGCCGGCAGTATTCACTACCAGGTATACCCGCCCGTCGTCTGAGCTCGAAACGGTTTTCTCTTGCCTCTGAATTCTATGAGCCAGGCACAGAGTCTCGCCGGAGCTCTTAATTGATTCAGCAGAAACTAATTTCATTTCGCTCGCCGCCGAAACTTCGAAAGTCGGCCGAGCCTCCTAAACTCTCGGAGAATTAACGCTTCGCGCCAAAGAAGTAAACTAGAGGGGCTGAATCTCGTGTGTCCCACACTCTCATTGCAGCCGAGTGAAATTCACTTCTCCTCCCTGCCGTCCTCCTTCCCGCCGATGCCGTTTCTGAATATCCTATCCGGGTATAGTACTCGTCACGCCAGCCTGCCACTCCAGTTCAGCTGGTTGCTTTGCATTTTAACGGGACGTCGCGCTATTCGACTCGTCGAAGGATGCAGATCGGAAGAGGAATCCAGTTAAATTTCTGGAATACCTTAGTGACGTGGCGATAGGAGTAGGGGAAGGTGGGGAGGCCAGAGGAGAGGAAAGATCAGCTTGAGAATTTAAGAATATATGTACATATATATATATATATATATATATATATAGTATATGGATAAAGTATGGCTAATGAATCGAACTAATTTAAGGGTGTCAAACGAACGATCCTATAGAAGCGTACCTGATCGATACCGTCGCTACCGATTGATATCATTCGATAAATCGAAACGAACGATCGATTTGAGGTCTACGATTCTTAGTAATATCATGCAAAGGAGATTCCTCTTATTTACGAGAGGGCGAATCGAAATCCCACGTCTTTCGGGGAAAGTATCGTCGCGCCTGAGAAGATATCCCCTTTGCCGAAACCGTCACGTAACTTTTTATTGTATTACCAAGCCTGCTCTCGGTATACCAGGTGTCAACCTGACATGTTTACAATGTGCGCCACAAGGTGTTTCGGCAGCCGCCGTCGAGTTTTACTCGCGGATGTCTGGTGGCCTATGAAGGTACCTCGAGCCGCAGGGAATAATAAAAGTGACAAAAAATAAATAAAATTTCAATGCACAAGGGTTGCTTCTCCAAAGCAGACAGGGACGAGAGGGGAATGGAGAAAGCGAAGAAGGCTGCCACACTCAGTTCCCGCAACGATACGCGGCGAACGAAGCCATCTGTATCCTGGCTCTTGCTATTTTGATACCGACCGTATCCACCTATTTTTGTTATCCCTTATCTGGTATACAGAGAAAGTAACCGCAAGAGGGCCGTCAAATCAACGCGCTATACATAGATACGTATACAACGCTGTTCCTACCTGTAAAGGGCTGCTCTGGGGCCTTGTTAATGGCGCGAGTGGACGCGTCATTTTTAAAACCTTTTTAAGGGTTGTTAAGCATTCGTCATCCCTCATTCGCGAAACTTGCCCGTAAACCCTTTGTGGAAACGTACAGAACCAAATGGACTTAACGCCCCAGAGAAATTACACGTAGATTAGCCGACGCCCCTGTAAACCGTGTTTTCAACCCCTCTCTCTCTCTCACTCTCACGTGGCTCATTATAAATTACCAGAAATACCTGAACAACCCCCGTTTCTCGCAAGGGCTCAACGCTCTCACCCCCCAAAGGATACATCCCATGTGTGCATTCAGTGTGTTCGCTCACGACCGCGCCCACTTCTAATTGCGGTCAGGCCGCAGCAGACTGGCTGCTTGCGGTCAGGAGGGGTAGATTTAAGCAAATGAGACGAATTTTCACACCCCTAATCACCAGATCGAAAATTACCTTGGAATATTGTTTTTTTTTTTTTTTTTTTTCTATTTCGCAGATAATACTTTGTTCCTGGCATTCGTCCGAAATACGTGTATTTTCATTAAATATCAATTTATTGACTTTGCAGATACACGCAATTTTAATCGAATACCGGAAATACACGACATCCAACAAAACAGGACTTATCCGACTGTGTACCACGTAGGTAACACCGGATCGTGAGATTTCATGAGATTGGTATCATTATCGTGAGATTATCGTCGTCGTTACACCCGGTAAGAGGATCTCAGGATCGCTTAGGGAACTCTCGTCGCTTAAAGATACCTATAACGATTTCCCACGAGCTGACTCGTACGGTCGCCAGCGCCACGAAGGAATAAAGTGGATTTAGAATTCCGTGAAAAATTACGTCTCCTCCCACTTCCGGCTAGAGCAATCCCACCTTTATATGTCTCTGTCTAAAGTTATTCTACCCCTGTACGAAGAAGGGTGTCACAGGGAGGGCGAACGAAGATTCTCGGGATTATTCGGAAAAAATATGTCAAGGATCCCGGTATCTCACATAGGGCATAATCTACTATATTCAGAAACCCCGAGAAATCCAATGGTAAACTTGGTATTATAATACCTTCTTATCTTTTAGGCATGAATATCATTACGACTGTGACTGGTTGAATTGAATATCGTGATATCAAACGATTTATTGAATTTTCACGATGCTTCACCGGTGTAGGAACTATCGCGTACGGTCTATACATTTTCAAGGGGATGTAATATATAATGATGATATACTCTCGCACGGGTATAGGGGCTTCGATGTAGGTACTATGGCGTCGATTGATTTCTATTTTCTTTTTCTTTTTCTTTTTTTTTTCCTTTCAAGAAATCCCGCAAGAAAATTCATACGATTTTAATTCACTTTTTCCACGTCACATTGAACCAGTTCATTATTATTACTTCTCGCGCAGACGTACGACTTGTCAAAGTGACGAGGGAAAACCTTCCTTGTAGTAAGCAACCCGAAGGCCGATATCTCCAGTATTTCTCAGTCGGAGTAAAAATGATTGTGTAATAGAGTAGATCTGCAGTGGATCGCTCAGAAGAAACAGATAGAGATATAGCCAATGAGACTGTCCTGCACTGAGAGCATAGCTGCCAAATGCATAACAGAAATCCAACACAGATTCACTCGTTGACTTACATAGACTGACTCACTGCGTCACGCCTTTTCGATAAAGATGGTAAAGGGTGGAGAGTATAGGAGAAGATGGTGAGAAATGGGCTGAAGTGCCGAGGCAGAAAGACTCAAGAAAAGCATAATGATACAGATGAACGTTACGATCGACAGAGGACAAATGCAATGGACCGTATTTAACAGTCTAGAGTGCGAAGTTCGTACGATCGAAACCCAACCTCTACGACCAGCGTGGGTCCGGTTGACGGACATCGAGGTGACGCAGGGCGAGAGGGCCGCGGGAGGGATTCGACAGACTTGAGACTTAAAGACGAGAGTACAGACAAAGAAGAATTGCGTGGGAAGGTCTGGACTAAGCAATCGGGCTGCTCGTGTGGCAGAATCGAAAAATGGCAAAAAGGAGTCAGGCTGCGAAAGAGCGTGATCATCCCCGGTCGAGTCGAACGAAGTTCGGGAGATCATAGAGTGATACAAATTAACGCTTAAAACCTTCGTCACTTGCTGCCGCAAGCCGAAGCTCAGGCAAGTTAGACGTAAGGAACCACGTCGCCACGTCACCGGAGGCGAACCCCGTTAACCGTGCAAAGTGTTCCCAAGGGAGAGTGATCAGAAGTCACCGGATGACTAGGAAGACACCTATGCCGGTAGATGTTCAAATAAACATACCTCGGAATAGAAGAGGGAAGAAGATGAAGAAGCGACGAATGAAATTTTTATTCGGGAAGTACAAGGACAAGCGGCCGAGTGTTACGTATCTGACGTACGAAAACGACTGTCGTCGACTGTATTTGGCACGACTGCCCTCTAAAGATACAAGCGTAAGAAGAGCCGTCAGGTACATTAAAAACAAAAAAGTTGAAAATATCGTCATCAACGTCTTCAACTTAAACAATGAACCAATTTCGATAATCGGAAAAGCGCAGGTCGAGCTCACGTTTTGTCGACGTTACAAGCGAACGACATCATTTATTTCCCTTCGAAATTTTCTTTTTTTTAATACGGCCATGCGCGACGACCTATTTCACTAGTCTGAAATCGACGTCGTCTATAAATCATTCTTGCAATCTTTTAGGGCTACACGGAGTATCGGTATTACACAAGGGATGAAGCAGGGTTGACCGCCCGTCGGAGCGCCGGGTTTGAAACATTGAAGCGACAGTTAACAGGGGCGAGGAGGGAGGTGGGGAGGGGG
>NW_014333737.1:551449-552286 GCF_000341935.2 Cephus cinctus | reverse complement strand
GAGGGAGGGGGGGAGGGGGGGAGGGAGGGAACAAGGCCGCGGATTAAAGAATTCAATTTTGCGATTTCCCATATATTTTCGTGCAGATCAATCGGGGCGTAAAGCTGTGCGTGTCGTATGCGCAGTGTCCACGCATCGCATTGCGAACGCGACGCAACTAGGTTAGTAACATTTTCGTGAATAGTAAATAAATGGCAATCGGTAGCTACGCAGCCAGAAGTACAGTCAAACCGAAGCGTCTATCCCTGCGTAGTTAATACGGATTAATCAATTAACAGGTAGACTGTGCACAATTGCGTAATACGTCCGCGCACTACGCGATAACATAATTACAATCCCTCGTAATGATGTTTACCCATGTATCAAAGAATAGATTACATGTGCCATTCCTCGAATTCTGACATCTGATCCACATTCGTGTATCTTCAACGCGTGTTATTAATATTATTTCAGCATAATGCACGACGTGCGACAATATCTGGTCCATTCCGCTGTAGAACCCAGTGACGCACGTACATACGTCGCTTTGGCGGATGTCGAGAATACACCATTATTTCCCAGTCGAGTAAAGCAGATTCCCAAATATCCACAGGTTGTTGATCTTCCTACGTGTACAGCAGAGACAACCCTGTGACGTAACGCGAATGTAAAGGGAGTCACGAAACGTATAGAACAGTGTCTGTATCATTCAAATTAAATTACTCCCTTGTTCGTCAACCCCACGGACCTAAGAGCACAATTTCCGAGGAAAAACCTAAAAACAAGAACACGGACTCCTTCGGCACGATACGTATAAAAAAAAAAAAAAAAAAAAAAACCCAGGAGCGATTAAAGATA
>NW_014333737.1:524753-551431 GCF_000341935.2 Cephus cinctus | reverse complement strand
CTTCGGCACGATACGTAAAAAAAAAAAAAAAAAAAAAATAACCCAGGAGCGATTAAAGATAAAATTCAGCCGAAATACCGTGAGTCAGTTTAAGATCAGATTGGACTACTAGGTTAAGTTTCCAACTGATTGTACGGCTTGTCGTAATTAACCTAGTCGGATTGTCCGATAGAAAGGGGTGCTTGAGTACGGAAATTATTCCCTAGAAACGCGACCCTCGAATCTATCAATATCGTGTCCTTAATGGCGAGAAGGGCAAGTGCGGGGGGGGATGGTGTAGCTGGGGTACAGGAAGGGTAGGGGTAGTGCAAATCGTATTGGAAGTGTTAGGTAAGTGCCTAGGGTGCTGAGAGTGCTTGCGGAAGCTGTGGATGAAGGGGTTGATAGGAGGACCCAGTAGTTGGCAGTACTGGAAGTGGTAGGAGCATCCGTAATCCGTTGATTCACAGAATAAACACTGAGAAGACTGAAGTGAGCTGGTAGAATGTGCAGTTGAATCTGCATCGTACCGCAACACGTAATATATTCCTAGATACAACGTATCAGCCTCATACACAGGAGCCGCAGCATCCACATGCACTATCCGTTGATATCTATACAGATAAATCCTAAGTATGATTGTACGTAGGACATGTGTACATACGTAGTATTAGGTAGCCGAAATAGCCACAGGGTTGGTGATCAGACCTGAAGCTAGGACACGTATCTTTGGGCTATGGACCTTTATACTATTTATATCTTCAGATATGACTCGGGATAACTGGATGGATATACTGCTATCGTGACGTATTACGTAATGATAAGGTATATACAGTGTGTCAGTGATAATTACAGCAGGCTCGTCAGAGCCGTATGCCAAATCGTAGAATGATAATTTACAACGTCGAATTGGACTCGACGCGTTGGGGCGGAGGGGCCTGCTGGCAAACAAGGTGCCATTCAGATTCATTGAATTTAGGGAAATCGTTATTAGCGAACCACCAAGTTCAGAGTAACCACAAACAACTGAAACGCGCTAATTGGCCCAATTCGCGGCAGCAAAGTCCGGCGGATAAATTAGCCGGAATAAATAATCGAATAAATTTTCCCTTGCGTTGAAAGTTTCGTGTTGGAGGAGTTAGGTCGTTACGGTGGGTAAAATAAAAATTTTTCGACGATAACGAGAATCCAAAGGGCCGGTACGTAGATAACTTTCAAAATGACGTATCGCCCTTTGAAAATGTCACACTCACTCGGAGAATGCATACTGCACTACTGACCTCTCTGTGGGTAAATGCGAATAGCACGAATTCACGGACGAATACGTCGTTATTAAACGATACACGACATTGCGCTGGGTAATGTCACATTGTCCAATGTGATAAGCATTATGGCTGGCAAGCAAAACGGATGGTTTCGAACCAGGCGAATTTCGCTGGCATATAAATTCACGAAAATTCGGTATTAGTCAAAAATCGGTGTAGCTATTATTATTATTATCGATACTGTTCAGAGAATTTCTACGTGCACGAGATATATATTCCGTATTGCTTTGTCGGCCGATAGAAATTCACTGATACGATCACGACTGATCAAGAGTTCGATCCGTGGGGATTCCGGGATTATAATGATTATGGGTCGATATTCAGGCTGCCACTGGTGGATAAACAATAAAACGATAAAGCGGTTAGCGATATCGAATTTATTCCGAGAAGTATAAAGAATATACCTACTGTCCAGTGATACGGATATATATATATATATATATATCGTTGGTGAATTTATTACGAGTCGATCAATAGCCAACGGCTAACAGATAGTTGGATTTTGTAGGAATATACCTACTGTCCAGTGATACGGGTCGATATTCAGGCTGCCACTGGTGGATAAACAATAAAACGATAAAGCGGTTAGCGATATCGAATTTATTCCGAGAAGTATAAAGAATATACCTACTGTCCAGTGATACGGATATATATATATATATATATATCGTTGGTGAATTTATTACGAGTCGATCAATAGCCAACGGCTAACAGATAGTTGGATTTTGTAGTAACTGACAAAAGAAATCTGGCTGCATGCACGATCCCACGAGATAACCAAGGGAGAACCGCAGTCTGATTGGTCGACTCGATATTAGGTCTTGTTTATAGAAAAAATTGTATCCTCCAAATAAGTATAATATTTCTAACTCTTCATATGGGTTTTTCCAAATTTTCGCAATTTCTTCGCTTTCCCGTATGCCAACCGCACCATATTCAGACTAGGTGCTCTCGGTCAAAGGATATCGCACCGAACAAAAAGTCAATTCAAATACATCCGTGTTACTCTTTGTGAAAAGTCAATTTCCAGTTGGACGAATTTCCCAGTGAGCAAAGCGTCGCGACGCCACAGCCAGAAGCCAGGGTGACGCTTTGCGAAAATTACGAGACTGAAGGAGTGAGCTACAACATCAAAAGGAATATTCGTCCTTTACGTCACGACGTTCTCGAGGTCGTCCGCCTATAAGATGTCTGCGTGAGATATACGCGCGCGAGAAACTTCTAAGAGTGTCCGGAGTGACTTCCTCGTCTGCGCCACCTGGACGCGTCACTAAATAGCCGAACTTCGCAGTGAAACCGACTGGCTTAACGTTTCGGAGTATTGCCACATTTACTATTCAGTGGGTTTTCGTGTTATCTTAACCTAACCTAACTTTTGTCTAACGAATCAAATTCTCTCCCAGTAGGAAAGTCTGGTGAGTGGTTATAAGTACCACAAACCATTTTCTCGCGGAAGACGACAGGGGCGCCTGAAGGTGCACAGGGGCCTGGGGGTACGAATGAAGACTGTTGTGGAGACTGGAAACGTGTGTGAGCCTACGGAGCCAAGTTAATAGCTATCTAAATGCAGTAAGTGCACAGCCCCTGGGAGTCACGATATTATTATCGTACGGCGGTGCAGGCAAGAAGCTCGAAGATTTCCACTCGTGCTAAGTTGACTGGATAACAATAGATAAGATCCCTATATTCAAGGCGTCGGGGATGTCACGAATGCTTGTGAATTGGACACGCACGAGAGGAAGGTGGCGTCATCGTAGCCAGGATAGTGGAGAGAAACAAAAAGATAGAGAGAGACAAAGGTATTTGCTAAAGCGAAGTGAGATTGCATAGAGAAACGGGGCACCGTTCTTGGTTCTTCAATGAGAGATTGACTGACGTTACCTGAAATTCGATAAATGTTACGGAACGTAAACCGGATGATTACGCGCCGTGGAGTCGTTAACATCAGTCATCTAGACTCACGTATGGATTTTCACGGGACAAGAGAGTGGAGTATTACGACGCGAATAAAAAAAGGCCGACAGAAATGATGTAGATTCAGGACGACCGTTCAAAGATTATTAGTGACTGCAGCAATCGGATACGATGATTACAATGTCGGTGGTATGATTGAACCCAAAAAAAAAATAAATAAATAAATAAAAGTAGGTGACTATTAAAGATTCAACGTGTATACGCTTATAGCTCTGTCTATCTTTCCTAATTACAATGATTAGACGAAGTGGCAAAAGACAGGTATAGAATTCTGTCGTGGAAAGAAAAATTCCCTAGGATTTTACAAGCGCGCACTGCGAGGCTTTGTTGCCTCAAGTATTTACGTATCATGCGAGAGTATAATGCACCGAGCGTGTATTAGATACGTCAGACACGCGTTGGCTGCCGCGTATAATGAAGGCGAAGCTTTCTAGAGAGAGAGAGAGAGAGAGAAAAGAGGAAAGACTGTGTAAAACGATGAAAAGAGCGAGACGAAGATAGAGAGAGAGGAAAAAAAGTACTAGCTGGTAATTTTAATAATTACGTACTGTCAGCGCGGTAGGATACGCGAACGTCCTACTCCTCGTGTCCTCCATAAACGCCGAGGCATCCACGTCGGTCCAGGACTTCATTTCAGGCCGCTCGTACAGGCAGTTTCATTTTTTCTCGCCCAAGGCAAAAGGCGTTCAGGTTATGGAAATGGGGCAACTAACGAAGAATAGGGACTCCGAGAGGTGGCGTACCGGCAGTAACGATAACTCTGAAAATTCGTAAAGGCCCGAACGAAGGTGTGTTAACGTAGGGCGGCGCGAACCCACGAGATAAAGGGGAGAATAAGGGGCGGTCGAATCATCCCTCTGTGTATCAGCCGACTCGGGTCGCGAGCTGGTGAGATAAGCCGGGATTGCAAAACTGGACGAGCTGGCCTGAGATAAACAGGAAGCCTGGCCCGTAAAACTACCCTGGTATTGTGCCTGTCGATACCGTCTCGGGCTGACATTAAAAGCCACACCAGACACTGTGAGCCAGCGAAGGGGGCCTGGCTGCAGAGGGTGGTTCATGCTCCAGCATCCCGGACGAGCTCTTCTCTTTCTTCGTTTAAGCACTTCAGTCTCACCTGAAAACCCAAAGCTTCTCCGGGCGCTCGGCATCTTTTTATTACAACGTTCCCATGTTCCCTTTAATTCTGAGGCAAGCTAATAACTAACCAGCCGCCGCAGCCACCCCTGCATTCAAAAGGGCTACCAACCACACCCTTATATAGACCTTCAACAATACCACAGATACGACTAGAGCACCAGCATAATACCACTGCGCCGTCAACCGGATAGGGGTTGCTCGGAAAAATCGGATAAATACTTTCATCCCGATCGACAAATATCACCTCTATCCACGTACCGTCCCGCGAATTCGCGTAAATTCATGCAGCATCTACCAATTCCACGGCTAAAGCAACGAGACGGGCCCACTTAACAGGGGAAACGAAAGTGACGCGATTTATTCTTTAGGGGGTGTCATTCTGAACTGCCATCGCCCTTCTGGACCCCCCGTGCGATATTATGCCAAATAACGCGATATTATGAGAGATCGCCAACCGTAAGTAAATGCGCTCCATACTTTTATGTCCTTTGGGAGCAGGTATATGTAGGTACCCCCACTTTCTTCCCCCAGACATATATATACGTATATAGCCGTATACCCGGTCCCTCGTGTATGCTTCGAGCCAGGAAAACCTGAGCCTTTATCGTTTTGCCAATCTTCATTTCTCTTCTACTTACCGCAAAATGCTGCTCAGTGCAGACGCGCATTCGCGAATAACGCTCCTTCGCAAAACACAGCAAGCTAGGCAGGCATCAGGCATACAGGGATACACCGGGTAGAGAACCCAGGTAGTGCTAACCTTGTTTAATAAACCCGGTGGCCTTACCCGTCTTTACGTATTTTCCCAAGCAACGGGAGAAAAGAAAAAATACTATCGCACATACCAGCCGTGAGAACGGATGTCCTGATTCGAGCTATTCCCAAGGGAGGAAATTGCTGGACGATTACGGTACGCTGCGCCGCTTTGACCTGGACAAGCGTAGGTGCGCTCGTTACGCAGATGGGACCCTGACCCGTGTCAAGGTTATCGGATTGTCCCTCGATCGGGCATTTAATCGCCGAAAAGTCATTACACTAAAATACAACAGGTGTCAGGACGTGTTTACGAGGTGCGGTCACGGGGTTGTGACCTTTTTCTTTGTATCTGGACCGCTCGCGGGATGCTGCACTTTCGAGGGATTTTCCCCCGATTTAAATTAATCATATAAACGTTACCCTTAAGTATATGGATTGTCAGTTGCATTGGCTCACATTATTTCACGTCTCTGACGTCTTTCGCTTCGTCCTTGTATTATCATAGGATACTTTAAACCCGTGGATGTATGTATACAGCCAATAGCTATATATAGTATACCTTCTTGAAATATAAAAGTCTCATTCGACAACCCCAATGTCTCTTTCGTACGATCTATAGGTATACACGCCATCGTAATATTAATAATTTTATAGCTTTGGGAAAACCTTAGCGATTTTTACCCTCAAGATAATCCAAAGTAGCGAAGGTACCGGCGTGACGTCACGCACCTGATAATTCAGCCATTAAGGTAAGTCGAGCTGAAAAAGCATTGTCGTAAAAACCTTCAGTCGCATATAATAGATGCCTTCGAAAATTAAGAATTTTCTTACATATGTTATACATATATATATATGCGTGTAACGCGTAAATATGGAAATTACGGTGGTTAAGTTGGCAAACGTAGGAATAATTAGTGTCAACTACCATGGTCGCAATGACAACTCGGTCGCTTCCACGTAAATTGTATATTCCGCCAGCATCTCGGACTCATTATTACTCGGTTTCCGGATACTTAGGTGATTTAGGGTCGACAGTTACGGTTTTACGGCCGCCCGTTGTAACTGCCTTGTTCTGGTGACTAATCGGCCAAGTTAGGCGGACATGTTCTTCGTCAAAGCATCCTGCCGGTTTGCCGCTTAGTAGCCGCCAACATTTTCAATGAACAAATGAGACGCGTCCAATCGTCATCAGTGGCTGTAACGGTCGATGCGGAAAATATAGAAATTACACAACTCGAGAAGGACGCGAATGAAAATACTCATAGATCCGGCAATTGTCTCTCGGTGCAGGCATGCCAATTGCCACAGGCGCAAAAACAGCAAACGGCAGTGGAAGACACAACTGTGTAGTATTACACAATGCCGCCGTATACATCGGCAAATTATTACATGGTTTATTTATACGCAATCAACTCTGGCTTATCTGGGCGCAGACCATAGTTAGAAAAACTGCATAACGCCGGATTTCAGAATTTTTCAGCTGCAATCTCAGGCTCTGAGCTTCATTTCGTTTGACCGTCTCGGAGAGTCATTGTCGGGGGTCTCAGCGGTCCGAGCAATCAAGCCGAAGAAGCCAGGAGCGAGGTCACGATTGTACAAAGGAAAATGGCTATCGCCGCTTCCTAACGATAGATCAATACAAAAGCAAGAGAGAGAAGGAGATAGATAATACAGCTGATTGAGTTAAGCCGATTTCGAATCGTCAGGATTTTCCGTTTGCATTATATGGTCCGCCATGATTCTCGTCTTTCGGCAGCAGACGCCTAGATAGTGGACAAGGACGGTATAAGGTACAGGTGGCACCTTCTACGTATGCACGGGTGATACGTTCTTACTGCTAATCAAGGCATTACGTATCTATACCATTGCTGGCTGTATATATACTGGTACATCTTCAAGTGAATCCGTCTACCATACTGTAAATCGTTTCTGGTCGCATTTCAAATTCTACGATGGCCTCTTACGTCGGTTGCTGGAAACGGATCTCGTTGTTTATATTGCCTGTTTGTCTTCGGTATACATTAGTGAATAGCACTGTAGCTTGGCGCTGAATCCTTCTAACGGTATCATGAATATTCACATGGCACTTTCCGAATAAAATCAATAGAATGTATATATATACACGTACAAGTATATGTCTATTGGAGCAAAAGGTACAGCCTTTGCGTATATCTATACACTATTATATACATCGCTGGCCATCCAAGTCCTTCGTCTCCCGTGAAAATTCACCCATTCGCGGTGGCGCCTCGAGTAACAAGAATAAAAATCATGTCTTGAATGATGACGTTTGATCTGTTGCCTGAGCGGATTTTTATAAGACTGATAGTACCTCAAAGGAGAACCGTGAAGTACGGAGCTTTAGTATCCATGATAACGTATAACCGGTGTATATGGTTGCATGCCCTGGTACGCGTACAAGTATCATTCGCGTATTTTATATCGTGCTCCGACTCCTTCGTAGTATCGGGAGCGTCGTAAATTTAGAGGAAAAAAAAAGAAGTTATAGCGACGGATTATGAGCCAATCATAAAATGGATACGTGAGTGTGGATGAGTCGTACGCGTCAAATAAATAGTACCTACCGCGAAAGCACGGGACGAGACGTAGGAATAAAACGAAGAATGAAAAATAGAGAAAAAATTCACTTTTGTTAAATTTCCGTGTCAACGAAACCAAAGATTTTCAACGGCGTCGACGTGCTCTCGTAATACCACAGAGAGCGAGCCTCCGCGCCGATCGAAGATGTAAATTGGTATTTCCCCAGAAGATTCGTTCCTCGGAAGATAGATGAGAAGTAAACTCTAAAATCAAATAAATCGCGGGCACAAGCTCGAAGATAATCGACCTTCCAATGAAAATATACGTAAAATCTAAAGTGAATCGAAAGGAATGGATTTTTGCCCCGATGGAAAAACCAACGGCGGGAATCGCCGTCTGGCAAAGATGCGCCGGAGCAATGCAATCAGGAATCCATTCGAATCCTCAATAATGACGAGTGCCGAGGGCGTCGAATAAATTCGGTAAATACTAGAAACTCCGTCCTACGAAGTGAATCGGAACATTTGCCTGGTATTCTTTTACGCTCTGACACAAGTGAATCATGTTTTTCCCCTTTTCTTTTCCCAAATTAGAAAACTGCCCGGAATCGTTCCCCAAGGGAATATCCAGTCGGTATTGCTTCTACGGTAAAAATGCATATATACAGAAAACGTACGAGGCACATATGCTTTCTAGATAAATATACACGGGGCATATATATCTATATATACGTCAACGGATACAAATATATGTACGTACGTAAGTAGGAGTGCAGAGAGCGAGCGAAGGGGCGGCGGGGGGGGGGTACTCTTAAATATTTCATGACGGGCAAAAGATGTGAATTACGTCATAGACCAGAGGAAGATGGCGGAGCTCGCTGAGTGGGGCAGCGGGGATGTTCGGAGTGAAGGGGTAAGGTAAGAGCTACGTTGGATATGTTGGATGTGGGTGGTACGAGCGTGGTGCAGCATGTTATGCCGTTAATACAGTGCATATCGGGACGGGAGCAGCTGGCGAGGGAATCACAAGCAACCCTTTGCTCGGTTCGTCGGTACATCAGGAACTCAACCCCCTTGCTCAACCATTATTAATACGTCCTAGTGTGGCGGTGCTCCTGGAAACTACCATTTCTAGATTACTGAAGCAGAACTTTACCAGAGCGAGAGGGTCACTTTATCTCCTGTTCGTACCTGCGCAATTCGCCTGTTACGTAATCATGCCCATCATTGTAAAATACATAGGCGTAGACATAATTTGGAGCCCATTTTAGGTAGCCAGTGGGAAAGATTAGAAAAAAAATATATATATATATATATATATATATTTCTGATGACCCCAGGGTCACGTAGGAGTATAAGAACGTCATCCGTCGGCACGGATCAAAGGTCAAATGAGAAGGGTCAACGGTAATAATTACCTCCAGGTAAAAGAAAAAATCCTCACCTCGCCATTGGATCTCTCTACATCGCGACCATCAGATTCAAAGTTATCGTGCACAAGTATCCAGCAATAAACTGTCGACCGAAACTAAGTTTTCCCATTATCCATTAACCTAATAAGGTCGGATCCTACAGTACGGGGACTCCGACACTTTCGTTTTACCGCGAGCCTGAGTTAGCGTCGACTGCTGGTAGCAAATAAGGAAGAGAACAGGCCAATGTCTATGAAAGTGTAGCTACATTTGAGATAACCCAAGAGGTATCGCGTCGGTCCATTTAGATCGGCCTGGATTCGTAAAAATATCGTGGATATTGGAAAGAGAGAGACAGAGTCACACGTAAAAGCACACGAGGAAGATGAAAAGAAAAAAGAGAGAGAGAGGAAATTTAAAAGCATCTACTGCACCTAGGACCGGTAATATCACCATCGACTCCCAGCATCCCTAATGCCAAGAGATTTAGTAGACTCCACAGCATCGTGGCCCCTCTCCACTGTTTAACGTGTTCAATATGAAAATTCCAATCGTCAAACCAGTGATGCTGGCTACAGTGGAAAGTGGATATGAGAATAGCTACCCCCTCTCTTCTCCTAACCCTTTCTCTCTGCTCTACTTCGCAGTGAGTGGGCGCTTGAGCGAAATCATCGGACGAAGATGAATCGGTGAAGTCCGAAACGGCATATATGCTTAAATGTAATTTGCACTTCGTTAATTCACTGTTCTAGATTTCTCATCGGCTCGACAGGATGCATTCTGTTTGAAATTTTTATCCCAGCCTCCACCTCTCTCTCTCTCTCTCTCTCTCTCTCTCTCTCTCTCTCTCTCTCTCAGCCCGCACGTAATAATTCGACGCGTAGCCTATGGCTGCCCGAAGGCATCGAAAGCCGCATGAGCATACTAATTACCAAAGAATTACTTTATACCCAGGGATACGAGTTATCCGCGGGTATCGTAATTCTCATGTAACTTACGTGAACGCAACGGCTCTAATGACCGTCCGAGTCTTTATCCGCATTGGATACGAGAGGATCGCGTGTCGGCCGAAAAAAGTTTTGCTCCTTCGATGCACCGTAAAGCGCATCGATGAGACGGGTGCAGCGAAGAAATATATATATATATATATATACACGCGTGTGCACACACCCAGAATGCACTGGGTGTGTAACCGTAAGTAGCGAGAGTCTCAAAATAATTATACCTAGCTGAAGCGTCGTTGCATTCGGAAGTACTCTTCTCAAATGATAGTGCATACAATGTGCATGTACATAGTTGCATCCCTGAAGTGTCAGCTGGCACGTAATTCTCGTAAATGGCAACCGTGTAAAATCGATGATCTACGAAAGCGAGACGTAATTTCCATCGTTCGTTTGTTCCTCTTGCTCAATCAGCGGAATTACGTGACGCGCAGTCTTTCTTTATGCAGATGGCTGTAAGCTCTAGGTTGGTACTCCTGATTGCGATTAAGGAGGTTCTTCGAGCTTTGACAATGGGACTCTAAAGGAAGGCAGAGCGTACAAGAATAAGATGATTGATTCCGTATCGATGAGGTAAGCCTATGGAGGTAGATGTGTGTGAGAGAGAGAGAGAGAGAGAGAGAGAGAGAGAGAGAGAGAGAGAGAGAGGCAGGGAGACAGAGGGGGAGAGAGAGTCGAGTGCCTCTCGCATAAAGCAAATCCGGAATTCATTTTATGAAAGATAATCGTAATGAAAAATGAAGGGATGCGTTGAAGAAAAAAAGAAGAAATAGAATAAAAAGAGAGGAGTAACGGCCAACGGTTGCAGTTCACATATTACGTTTGGCGTGGTAAGGCATCCTTATCTTTTGTGCTCAGCGTCCACCTGCGAAATTTACTTCTACTCCCAGTGACCTGGTGCCATTAGTATTTTTCATGGAGCCGGGCTAACTATGTCCGTGGGACGCGAGCCACTATTATGCTCAATCCCTTATCGTTACCGTCGCCATTCCATATATCTTCCGGAGCCGCTTCCTTTCTCCTTTGGTAGTCGAACGAAACGAGCTTCGCCATTCGGATCCACGAAAATATGAAAGCGGAAGTGCGATTGGTATCCCCGCACCTTTCCCTTCGGCTTCTCAATTCATTACGTCTCAAAGACGTTCCAATCTCTCGCTATACGCGTACGTATACGCTCGAGGATATAAGTCCGAACACGTGGACATTGGCCGCGTCGGCGCTTGGTTAGCATTTTTTTCCGAAATTACCAGAAATCGAACCAGACTACCCCCTCGCTGCCGAAAAGGCAAAACTTATTCCGGATATTACCCATCGTCGCGTCGACGCCGTAAAGTAACGATCCTTCCACTTGCGAAATAGCCACTATGTAACGAAATAGCCACCCATGTAAAAACATATATATATATATAAATTACGTGTAATACTTCATATATAAAAAATGAACCCGTGTAACCGTGAACGAACATGCTCGAAGAGTGCCGCTTTAAAATGCAATTTTTCATCCCCTACCTTTTTACGTGACCCGAGCAGCACCTTCTCCGCCAGTTCATAAAATTATCCATCAGAGAAAGCGTTCCCGCGGAAAGGTTATCGCGGCGCTACTCTTACCGTTGACGTGGGCGATTATTGAGCTACGGGCGCTGCGCATTGTGCACTCTCTGTGCACTGACTATGCGATACCCGTGCAGGATACACATCCTACCGGCTGCAGAGGCAAATGGGGAGGCTCGGGCACGGAACCCACGAGCGGGATCAAAGTGTAGGACCAGAGCGGAAGATATGCCCGAGGCGTATAGCCGGGCCCGGTGAATTATGAATTCCGCGCGTATAGAATATTCGCCGCGTCATAGGGATATATCGCGGGCAGAGCGTTCGGCGTTGCCGTAATGGTTGGAGAAACTGCGGTGATTCAGCGACGTGTACAGTGAATGGATGAAAAATATGAAATACTTTATAACCCGAATATTTTCAATGGTTTAAGTGCCGACGCGTGTATGTATGCAGGCGCGGCTGTAATGAATGCACGTGCGCCAACGTTACGCGACTGTGAATGCGCCTTAACGCTACGATAAACAAACTTCCTTGATTTCCGCATTGGCAATGAAGAGGCCTCCTTATACTTGATATTATTACCGGAAAGAGTTGAGGTTAGGTCGGTAGGTCGGAAAGGTATCTATAGGTAGAGATCAGTTGAATTGGGTGAATTTTTCATTTAAAAAAAAAAAAAAACATATTAAGATAAAAATTAAAAAATTTCTCTCGACCGAATCTTACGGATCTGCGTATACGTATAGATTAGCAATAAAATAGTGTACGCGATAAATGAAATGCAAAGCAGTACGAAATCAAAGCCATGAAAGCTGTGAGGTGACGTTACGTGGCTTTCATGAGAAATCAGCGAAGCAGTCACCGTAAACCGAAAGAGAGCGTGTCGAATGGAACGCAAACAAGACGTAGCGAGCACCGTGAACAATAATAAAGACAAACAATAATTCGTCGCGTAACACGAATTTCTTTTGTTTCTCCATAATTAAAATCACAGCCCGGTCGAGATTTAATATCGCTCTCATAATTTCTCCGGGCCGCCGTCGACGTTGCACCTCGTTGGGATTCCGAGCGCCGCGGCCTTCGTATAAATCTGTAGGCGTATAATTTTATAATATGAAAAAATTCCAAAGGCATAAGGCCGTACATCTCGAGGGACGAACCGACGAGGGCCGAGAAAATCGAGCCATTTGTTTCGAGGGAATTCGCGCCTTTAGCCGTCGAGAATCGCCGGAGATACAGCCCACAACAAAAATATGTCTATAGGCATTAAACAAAGAATATATCATTAACCAACCCCAAAAAATATTGTAAATATTTCCATACATACCATCAGGAAAAATCGTGACTCTCGCCCTCGTTAATTATTTCCGAAGGCGCTGTGTAATAGCGCTTAGAATCTATAAGGGAGCCTCCACACGGAAATTTTATGCATATGCCACAAGGGCCAATGTATTATTCCGGGCAAGATACGAAAACACCAGGGCGCATATTAATCGCGTCATTATACCCGCGGTGGGTAGGTTGAGACGACGAGAGAGAGAGGGCAGGAGGGGGGGAGGGGTGGGGGCGGGGTGAAAAAAATAAGGGACAAGAAAAAAGGAATATACAAAAAATATACCGTTCCGATTTAAAAGTTGAACAAGCTGTAATTTGACTACGCGTCAGTGGGTTTGCGTTTACGTGGAAATGCGAGAGACGGAGAATGCGCGAGGGCACGCCGTACAGAATGAGAACGGGCGTGGGAGAATAAAGGCGAAAGAAACGAATGGTGGTAATTGCCTCGGGGCCTCCGCGTATATTCAAAGGGTTGAATTTTTAGCGCCGTCGACCCCAGCTCCTTTTCATCCCCGTGACCTACCCCCTTCGCGAGCCACGACGACGATCAGGGATAAGGCGATAGTCTAGCTACGTCCCTGGCTGAGATAATAACCTAGTGAAGATTGGCAGGAGCTATGGAGGTTGATTGAAAAGCTGTGGAAAAATAGAGTAATAGATCCTTGGGGAGACATACGATGAATACGCCCTGAAAATTCACTGAGGATAATTAGGTGTGAACGCGACCAACGCAACAATACGATTAGCTGGGCTCGATCGATTCCCAATTAAAGTTACGTAACACATGAAAGATCGCAATTTCGATTTTCGATTCGCGGCCTGCAGCGGCTCGTTCTTCAGGGGAACGAAGGATCCGTCGGAAGGATTTGAAAGGAGCGGGAACGGGGGGTGGCGGGTGGGACCTGGTTGATAGAACGACAGGAAGTCGCACTTTACGACGTCTGCTATAGCCCAGGATCGCTCGCCCCTTACATTGGTACGCGCGCACACAGGGGCGCGACGAAACATCAACCTACGCCGCGGTATTCAAGTATTTTTTTCTTCACGAGAGCAAACGCTGACATCCAATTTGTAATGTATCAAGATAAGAGAGATACGTGGCGAGGCCATTGCGCAAGAGGAAATGCTCGAGGTAACCCAAGGCAATAATGAGATACGAAATCCGACTGTTCTATAAAAGAACGTCCAGGATGAGCCTGCTGAGATCCTGCCCACGTACGGTACATCCGTGTTGCATAATGTAGAGCCGTTATCAGGTGATAACTTATCCAATTCCCATACTGTCAGTTACGATAGGCAGTCTCCATTACCGATCGATTTATCTTAATGGAAGGACAACGTTACTTATTCGTTTTACGTTGCGGGATACAAGATCATCCCGAAAGTTCTCTTAGCAGCATCCCATACCGCGTGAATTTGATTGGGGATAACGAAAATTTTGCATATTCACATTATCTCATCTCGTATTCGCTATATCGTTATTCCCTGTTGGCGCTTAAAGAATTATATAGATATACGGTTATATTTCACTTTCTCCGTACACACTTTCACCTAGCATGCACGGGGACGATGCACGCGCTGGATGCGCCGAGTGCAACTCTCAGAGGTCGCGCACGATCTTTGGCGCCGTATAGGTGAAAGCTCGGCTCACTCTGTACTCGAGACAACGGCTGCTGCAGTGCATTAACTTGCCAGCATACTTTATCGGTGACGTTTCATTTGTCACCCCGTGTACCATAAACGTCACTAGTGCGGCAGTTCGGGTGGTCTAGTCGGTCGTAGTATAGGCGAAGGGGCGGGTACGAGGGTAGCATAGAAACTTTGGAGCCTGCGTAAGGGTTGAAAGCAAGTTTCGCCGTACTTCAGGGTATACTAACGTACACAGGCGTATATACAACTTGTCTCCCTCGAGTAACTAAAGTTTTGCGGATAAGACGTGCAGCCGTTTGTGTACGAAGCTTAAAGTTGTATGTAATATATTTCGAGAGGACCCCGGCCTCCGAGTATCGTGGATTTAATATCATTTGTAAAATGTATATATGAAAATTGTGAGCAGGTTTAATCGGAGAGTCGTTGTGAAATTATAAAAAAAAAAAATTCCCAAAAAAATAATCCCGGTTAGCAGAAACGTTATCGCGTGACACTTTGCCCGGTCAGATTACGTAAATTGAATGCGAGATACGTCGGGACGGTGTGAACTGTATGTAAATCGTTATTGGGAATGTCCGCGAGCCAAACTGACGCTTAAATTTCAAATGCTCGAAAGGCATCAGCATTACGTCAACGTATACGCTGCTATAAGCCAAAGTACGCGGTGGAAAAGCACGAAATTCGCGGTAACGCCAAATCCCAGAACTGAAAACGGAATCTGGATGCAATTAGTTCCACGTGTGAGAGGAAGCTCCAGGGCTGTAACTGTTCGCGTCGTTAGAAAGGGATAATTACCCGACAAAGTACCGACGGTTTCTCCCGTTAGAAATACCAGGACGATCCTGGCAGTTACCGCGCAATTCCAATTTCCAGCCAGTTAAATGACGCAACAACAGTGGTGGCAGGGTCTCGTAAACACTGTGAAAAAAAAAAAAAAAAAAAAAAAAAAAAAAAAAAAAAAAAAAAAAAAAAAAAAAAAAAAAAATAACAGAGACGACGACGGCGTGGCGTCTTTTTTCTTAACGTCCACAGTGAAGAACCGTAGAAACGGATACGGCTGTAGGTACTGGAAGGTAGAATCTGGGAGAATATGAGAAAGAGAGAGAGAAAAAAAAAATAAAAAAAAATAAAATATAAAATAAAACTTCCATGCTAGTACTCGCCTCTATACGCACAGAAGCTTCCAGCATCCCGACGACGACAACAAGATTCCCAGCAAGGCGCACGCAGCCAGTTCAGAAGGTCTCTAATTTCGATCTAGGAGACCGCGCAGAGCTGCCAAGTGAATGCATAAATTGTCCCAGGCTTTAGGCGCGACTGGCAAACAAACAAAATAACGTAAGGCCTACTCCGTCCTTGGTGGTTTATGGCGTTGCCCGCATCTGCCGTAAATAGGTTAATAAACGGGCAAACGCGAATACCGACAAGCGAACCACCCGCCCAGTACGAACTTACTCCGGTACGAATCAGCTACCGCAGCCACCCTGACTCTTCTTAACCTTGCTATACGGGTCACATCAATTGTACCTACTGCATTTACTTTCGTAATGGTCCCACTATCCCTTGCGTCTACCACCCATCTCCACCCTGCCTCTTACCTGATCCAAGCTCCCTCACTATTTCGAGAAAGTCACAGTCCGGACACGGTCTAGGTACTCGAGTTGCCCTTGGTCTTAACCACTCAGCATATACCAGGACCATAGACGTCCTCGTGCGCGACTTCACCCTCCAACAAGGCGTAAAACCCAAGAAACCTTGATATATGAGACGAATTAATAACAGACTGATGTCCATAGGTATACACGTGGGCTCTGGTTCACGGATTACGGGAGTACCTCCAATTTTAGGGTCATCAAGCTGCCCCTCGAGGAAAAGCGAGATTGACGCTGCTGCTAAAAGCACTTTTTATGACGTTCGCTTTTTCTTTGATTTTATCGTCATTTGCCAATAGTCGGTTCATGCGACTGGCACACGTTAAACGAAACGATGTTCGATTCTTGGCTCTCTGACGATTCGTAAAGAGAGAGAGTGAGAGGGAAGGAATTCTAAAAAGAGATAGACATACGTCCATAGACGCGTCACTGGCCATTGAAATTCGTCTGAATCCACATTGAGAAAATCGTTAACCGACAAGAACAGGTGACCCGAGCATCGGTATAGAAGTGGGCTTCCCATCGAGTCCGGAATGACGTGCCAGAGGAAAAAGATCCTCGACGTTGAATTCTCTACGCTTGAAATCTCACGAGGCTCTCGATTCCGGAAGAGGCCAACCATTCGCCATTGTGTCTTCGGGCAGTAAATCTCTGGGCACCGTTCTCCCGGGGGTAACGTGGCTGATGCACATTTAATGCGTGCCACGAAATCGCGTGAAAAATTGTTTATCGAGCAGATCGCATTCGAGCCAGCCATTGCCTAAGGTTCTCTTGCTCTATAGATCTTATGTGTATATATATACAAAGCACTGGGTATATATACATACCTAGCAATATGTATAGGCAGCAGCAGACAGAGAGCTATGCTTGCGAGGCATCGCAACCAGACGCACTGGACACAATGGATGAAAAGGATATAAAATTCAAATGGAAAGCCCATGGAAAACCCATGAAAAACCGTATTATTATCACTATAAAAAAGACATCATTTCCGCCGATTTATGTCTGTTTATCCAAGAAAGGTTTGCGTCTCCCTCGTAGGGAAGTTACGATGGAACCTGTACACGTACCGCATGCGCTATCGAAGAGGGCCGACTGTCACGATGAACTTTGATTTTGCCAGCTCGAAATTCGTACCGCGACCAAGACATCAATCCATGATCAACGTGCATGACTCTTATCAAGAAATAAATGAGAGTCACTTATTTTACCAACAATTTCCACCCTGATAGGCTGGATCAACCGAAAATCGTTTCCCCGTCAATTCATTCCGATTGGGTAACTTTCGTGATTCTATTCCGTCGCCAAATGCCATTCGGATAAGCCAAACTGATAATAGGAATACTCGAGCGGCATTGATAAGGGAGGACGTAAAATATTTAAAAAATATATATATATATATTTAATTCAGGAATATCGTACAAAACTGAACTTAGCCCATGAATTTAATTTGTACCATGGAATCATCTTCAGGTGATACAATACTCTTCAGCGAGCCTGTATTTATAAATATACAAAAACACAATTGAAAGACGTCAAATTGACAGCTGTCAGAATTATGCAATATAAACAAAGCCCTCCTGAACCGTGAATAAGAAATATTAATTCGATGATATTTCACCGAATCCCACAAGCACACGTGTAATGAACAAATAATGACCAATAGGAATGCATCGTCATCCTGAATTAAAGGCGAATGACAAAGCGCAGGGATTCGCTACGAAGTAAAATCTCAAAGCGCCGTAATTTATAAAGCGTGCAAATCAATCAGGAGCGTTCGATGTTGATTAATTCCTTGGAAAAAAAAAAAAATTCCCCCCAATTTCGTTATAATTTTCGCCGTTACCCGGCCGCATCGGACGCGCCTCGGTAATTCGTGACTTTTCGGCGCAGCCAAGATCAAAGGGATTCCCATCTAACCCCCGTTACTTTGACCTCACCCTCCGTGTGCAGTGACTGAATATGCGTTTACATAATTACAAGATATATACGGAGTACGTGGAGTACTTTAAAGCCATTGGTAATCAGTAGAGACCGTATAGGTGCACCAGTGTACCTGCGAACAAAGTCAAATAAAAATGTCTTCTCAGCCCAGTGGATCAATGACGTAGTTCGCCAGGTGAAAATTTTGAATAATTACCAGAAACAAGAGGGACTTTGAACTTTCAAATGATATATCATTGCATCAATTTTACAGCGCGCTCTCTCCATTTACAAATCCAGCGTAATTATAACACGGGACAAGTAGGTATAGATAAGCCGCGACCAGCTCCAGTTACGTATCGAAAGATAAATGAGTCCCCTCACAGTGGGACCAAAATCGTGTTCCGCCTGTACTCGCATAAGGGACTACCCGTAATACGTGGCTGTCACTCATGCTACCTATATGTGCACTGCTGGCATTCCTTCGGAAAATCGTCTGTCCAAGATGTTTACATGCGACAGGATGGTGTCGGGCAATTAACTAATTATCGAAGTTGCAGATCACAGGTCGGCATCCATTATACGATCAAAGGATCGGTGTGCTTGAATAATCCAAGAGTATGACAACAAAGGGCGTCACAACGCAAGGCATGACGCGGCCGGCACCTCATTCAAGTGCAATTACGTACGACGGCTTCTTTAGAGAACTAATAACTCGACGGAACAGCAACGTCTGATTAGTTTTACTTAAAAAAAAAAAAAAAAAAAAAAAAAAAAAAAAAAAAAAAAAAAAAAAAAAAATTTTTTTTTTTTTGAAAAAAAAAAAAAAAAAAAAAAAAAAAAAAAAAAAAAAAAAAAAAAAAAAAAAAAAAAAATAAGATCGAAGAAAAATCTTTCAAAACAGACCCGTCCTACAAATAACCCAGTGACTGCGTCATCGTCCGACTGGCGCAGAAGCAGAAGAGAAAGAGGGAGAGAAATCGAAAGCAATTCAGCAGTAAATTGTCGGAAATTCGGAAAGTCTGATTGGCAGACAGGGTAGCATTATGTCGAAAGATTGATTGCGTAACTCAGTCGAACGTCGCTGGCTGGGCCCCCCGCCACCCGGTGATACGTAACGCGCCGATTGGCTAACGCGAAACGATCCTCCCGATTATTCAACGATCGTCGATTGTGCTATCTCAACGAATAATCGCGTCCACGAGTCCCGATATCGGGGAACTCGTAACTCGAAGCGCTTTTCATAGGTCGAAACGTGCGCAGCCCAAATAATCCACGGATATTCCCATAGATGGCTACTCGAACGGGAACGTATTTACCAAGCATCCAGTAAGCGAGAGACTTGACGCAGTCAGTAGTTACTCTCTTATTTTATATCTGCAGATTCTTCGTTCTCTTTTTTTCGACCAATCGACATCGCCAAATTACAAAAATTTGCGTAGCCATTAATGCACCGCCCCTCCAATGCACTGATTAACTATGATCTACAGGATACCTAATAGCGTCTAAAGGATCTTGGTATATGTACCGGTTAGAAAATATTTTCCTAGAAATTCGTAGAAAGTCCTTAATCAAGCATTTCGAGTACTTTGCAAAGTTATCGCCCGTTCGCGAGCTTTACCCTCTACGTAAGTAATATACAGCAATAGTGCAAACCATGTAAAGATACGTCCTGAGAGGATTCTACAGCGTCCGACTGGTCCTAATCGGATTTCAGATTAAAACAAAAATAGATTTCACGGGTACACAGAGGGTACTAGGAGGAGACGCGGGGATTCGTTTATCAGGGAAAAGGGAGAAAAAATCCAGCCTCAGCCAAGGAAGGCCGCGAAAGTTCCTGGGCGCAGGACGGGCTCCACCTGGCTGGAGGACACTGAAACGGAGGGCTGAGGGTTTCTACGTAATTATGCTCAAACGAATTAACTAATTACCCCCTTTTTCACCCTGTCGTTCTCTCTCTCTCTCTCTCTCTCTCTCTCTCTCTCTCACCATCACTCTCTTTCCCCCATTCTTGTTTAAACTTGCCGGTCGGCCGAGAGCGTCCGTCTGCTGCAGTTCCCGGTCGATATTCCTGTCCGCTTTCATCGTATCTATAGCAACGGGTTAGCAAGGAGAACGCCAAGAATTTCTAGTCGACTAAGCGTTGCCTTTAATTATAATGTTCGTAGTCTCCATAATCGAGGCATCCAATCACGTCACAATCTTCTCGATATCCAGTCGATTATGGAATCGCCCTCTTGAGAGAAAAAAAAGACCCTTTGAAAAGTATATCGCTCGTATAGACCATCGTCACCTTAATTCTTGGATCCTAAACGAATCCGAGACATAATCAAAGTAAAACTTAATCCCGACACGGAATACCTTGGTCGATCGTAGCTATGATCGCAGCAGCACGTTCGTTAACTCCACGGAAGTTGTCCACTATTTGCAAACGAGTGGAGATAAAATTACTCCCAGGCGAGTTTACGCGGGTTCGGGATTATCTTACGTCGCGTTAAACTGCCCGAAGGCCAAAGCACGTTTTTTTCCCGGGTGTTGGCTTCCTGAGTGGAAAACTTTATTTTCATCGTCTAAACCGTTCAGGACGGTACGGCCTGTTGGCAGATCAGATACAAGGGGAAAAAACAATCGAGACATTAAATCGGGACCGTGGACCCAAAAGATGAGGCTGTATCGATTTGAAGCGATGGACGAGCCTAAAGTTTTTTTTTTTTTTTTTGAAATATCACAAAAAAAATTGAAAATAATTTCAAAAGTTACGTAACATAAATGAACCATTCAAACTACTGAGCGGGAGACGCGATCCTCCATATCCAAGGGATACATTAAGAACCCCCATCTCTATAGGGTAGTTCATTTTACTAGGAAACTGCCCGATTAAGGCTTTCCTGGTAGACTCGCCTAATTGAACTAGTTCGGGAGATAAGGCCCGGGGATTCCTAACGGGGCGGATACAATGGTGCCTGGATCACTACGTGTGAAATTATCTAAGGCCACGTCATACGCGGTACCGTCGCGACTTCGAGACACTGGGGTGGAAACTGGTTGGCGTGGCATGGATGACGCGGCGGAGGAGAGACGGGTCCACGGGATATACCGTGGTTTGGGGAGGAAGGAGAAAATCACGATGGGCCACGTGAAGCGGGAGATATATGTATGCAGAATTACGAAGAGCAGAGACGGAGGAGTTTGGTTTATCTGCACGTAGGATCCCATAAACTAATTCCATTAGCTTAGGACTTCAGTTTAATGAATGACGTGCAGCTATGTGGAACTGGGCAAGAACCGTAATTAGAGATTGGTACCAGCGAGAGGAACACGAGAACCGAACGTAAATGGAATCAATGGGGACCCAAATATCCTTGATTACCTTTGGCAAATATCACGGGTCTTTGCGTCCCGATTGGAGGCACAGGCTTCCCCATAAACGTTTAAGGACCAATTCTGAGATAAACACTAGATTTTCGTGTCCCAGAGTATTTTCTAGGAATGTTACACGTGCCCGAGGGACGTCGCGCCGTCCGGATAAACCAGTGGGACGTCTGTGCCGTCTGTCCGGGAGTACACGTATTTTAGAGGGGCCATCTCGGTACGAGTTTACAGGTAATAGAGTCACCTGTAAGTCTCGAATTTTATTCGCGCATGGATAGTACGTCGATAAGACGCTTGGCAATGAGATAAATTTAATTACGTGAAAATTAAACGGGGAAATTCCTTTCGACAGAAATTTGTCGACAATTTTAATTTAAATTCGATTCATATCTCTAATTGTAAGTATCGGGTGACTGCTGTGTAATATCGTTTAGACGGTACGTCGGCCATTAATTAAATTCCTCATAGAAGTTTTTATCCGGTTGAAAAAAGAAAGAGCAGAGTGCTGATTGGCGTCGGTTCATTAGAACTAAATGCCGGGCAGATTGTCAGAATCTAAAATAGTTTCGCGTTCGATTCAGGCGAATGAATCCAAAGGAGAAAATCCTCTCATCGTACTCGGCGTGGAGTCGTGGAAAATGGATCCACTTGCATTCGCTAAACCCTCAAGATTCTCAATTTCCCACGATTATTCGAACCCCACGAGATGTAAATATCTGCATCGCTAATGTCCCGTCAGGAATTGACGAATTTCAAGTCGAATATGAGGTAATGGAGACGCTGTGGGACCTCGTTAACGGAAACCCTATATGATGTAAAACTTGGAACCTTATCGAAAAAAAAAAAACCGTTGCAATCTCGTATCGTGGGATTTCTGCGAAACTTGTAACAAGATAATTGGTTTCATTGAAAATACATTTTTTTTTTCAAATTTCCAAATTAACTACCCCATATATTACCGTTCCCTTTTCGCAGTCAATTAACACTAAACAAAGTCCCAAGGATCAACGACTAAATTGATATTGATTTTGCGAAGGATCATCGGACATCCACATCCTTCGTATCATATAAAGTTGATTAGAAACCAAAACAAAAATCACTATGAATCGACCAAACGAAATTTCATAACCAGAATTCCTAAACAATTTTAGATATTCTTTCCAGATCTCAGTGGTTCTATCGGGGATGATACACGTGTCCCATGGGAAGCGTCATTATATAGGGTGGCATGGTCGAGCAGAGAAATCCGACAATGTATATTCTCGGACGAGAAATCTTTGAGTTATACCGCAAGTCCCGGATACGTTCAATAAAGTTAATGGTTTCAGGAAATCTATTTTTTTTACGCTTTCACCAGGAAATTATTTGTAAGAAGAAGCTGTACGAGTTCAAAAGTCAAGAGTCAGAGAGCGTCGTGCAACAAAAGGGTCAGCCACGTCCTATGAAAATTGCATTAAAGCAACAGAGTCGCCGTCTTCAATGTGGATATAAATTCATAGTTGCGCAACTACAGCAACCATAGTGGGACCATAGTGCATAGTGACAATTGACCTGGTGAATTGCGGTCAGCGTCTCCCCATTAACTCCATTCAAGACGCGTCTGGCACGAGGCATTAATTTCTAATTAGCGCCTAGCGACTATAGCGCGGTCAAGACCTACGTGACCGACTAGCCACGAGATTGCCCAACCACCTATGCACATACGTAGATTTCCGTGGTAGGGCGTCCTTTGAATTTTCCGATTTTCATACAAAATTTCATCCTCCCCGTATCACTACGGGAATAAAAATGTCAAAAGTACAGGAGTACAGGATAAAAAATTTGGTAACATTGCATAAGCCGAGCAACTTATTTCGAATTAATTTAATTTTGAGAACGAAGAAAAGAATCTTGTTATTGTATATCGACTATAGAAAGCACGTGCCATAGAGACGATGACATAAAAGGTAATACCATGAAGCTTTTGAAAACAGGCATAAATACTAATTAGTTTCGTGGTAGTTAATGCCACCGTAACCCAGAGTAGCGAGCATTCTCGTTGCAAAGAATACCCATGAGATAAAGAGAGCAAATAGTATACGAGAAGAAAGACAAATAGAGAAAGAGAAAAGAAAGAGAGAGAGAGACACACTCGGCTTCTCCGTCTGTTCAGCCATGATAGTTGGCAACGGGCTCTGCAAGTTCTTTCGACTTTCCGAACCAACGAAAATGGAACGGCCCGCGGCGATTCTTCATGACGTCCATGAAAACTTTCGAACGAGGCTCGACGACAAAATGAAATTCTTCACAAAGGCCTTAAAACGTATTTTTCTCCTACCGCAAGATGCAATCCTCGCCTCAAATATCTACAGGTTGTTCGTTATCCAGCTCGCGTTTTACCTCGGTACGAACGTGTCGATTTTTCTAAGCTCTGCTCGAGGCTTGGCCAGTCTCCAGGGAGTTTACACGTAGCGACCGAGGCACCGTGAAACTCTCCCAATCGCGTCATTTAATTTTCAATTAAATTCACGAACGACGTTTGGACACGCGCCTGCGGTGCTTTCAACGTTAAGTTAAACGGGCCTTCTGCCTCGTGGCCCAGACAAAGAATACAGACGCTAAAGTCTGCGGTGGTTTTCGTATTGAACGTCAACGACGGAGTGGCGCTGGTTGCGAATTCCACGTGTCGAAAGATGCAAGAAGAACGCGAGTTATCGCGAACAGACATACGTACCAGCACGAAGAAACAGAATGCAAGTCGAATATCGTTGTCCGTAAAGCACTGTAAATTCAGCGTAACACGCCGATAAGAGAGGGAAGACAAAGTGAATAAATAATTATTGAATGTAAATAGTCCGCGCGACTATAAAGGGCACGTTAAATGGCCAGATTAGATTTTTCATTATTCCCACATCTATTAAGAATCCGACTGACTGCACTTAAATCACCATGTCAAAAGATACCGATGGCAAACTCGCTGCAAAAGGCTATCCGCCTTTAAACACACGTATACCAGGTAAGAGAAAGAAGAAAAAAGCTTGAAAATTTCTCCCTTTACCCCTATCGTAACATCGGAGTCTGACAGGCCTTGGTCAACGACGCGGTCCAGCGCGACATGGCATCTTGAGAAGTCGGCGCTTGCGTCCGCAGCTTCGCGAGACGTCAATGGCTGACTCGTATTCGCAAGTATATTCAAAGGGGAGTCGCTGCTCCCGAGATTGGAAATCAGCCTTGACGACGCCGATGCAACCGTTCGAAAATCGATCTCTCCTAATCGAAGACTCAAAAGGTCACGTTCACGGTTGACCTTATACTCGCGTATCCAACTACCTCAAGATTCTTCTCCATTTCCCAGACATTGAAATTTTCCAGTATAAAGAGACGCGACTCGAAGAATGTACGAGATTCGGGGAAGAGGAGGGAGAAAGGGAGGGAGGAGGTTTGCCAGTCGAAAGTTCCACATGAAAAGCTTAACCGATGCTTTTCACTGCTGCAGTCCACGAACAAGCAGTATTCAATTCAGTTTGAGTCTCAAAGTCGAATCCTATTCTAGGCATGCACGACAAAGGAAGATATGAGAAAGAGAGAGATATATATATATATACAGAAGCCCTTTCTCCATCCTTTCTCTCTTCGAAGTCCAGTCATTCTACTTTACAGTGTCTCTGCGAAGGATACGTCCTCTGTCCTTCGATCCATTGCCCGCAGTAAGATCAATCCGGTTAGACGGCTAATCGAAAAGCTGCCGTATTCAAATACGCGCTGGAATAAGTCTTTCCTTTCGAAGCTATACGGGATATGCTTGCAGATTCCTACTGCATAGGCAAGAAGGACACCGATGTAAAAAGAAGAGGAGAGAACGGCAGTACGGGTACACCAAGGTAAAGATTGCTTAGCGACGTGATGCAATGGGATTTACGTAAAATCGAGTTTGCTTCAATGGAACCGCCGATGCGCCGACAGGGTGGCGTCGGGACGTGCAATTAAAAAATACGCGTTTACGTCGAAGCGTAGCAGATGACGCGAAAGCAATGCTTGCAAGAGACATCAAACGTTAGAGCCAATTTCCGTTTTCCTGCTGATACTAAGTGCACGCCGACATGCTTATATCGACCACGTCCCATTAGGGATGTAAATGCAGTAACTTTACACAGTAATGATGAAGATCGTCGTCGGAACCAAATGCCTCTGAGCCACGTGGCTCTTGGTGAAGTAGCGCCAGACTACCCAAGTCAGCGGCGGCTCAGTCAGTTAAAATTAGCCCACACGGTCCTGGAGTGACTATAAAAAAGAGCCTGAATACATCCAGATTAACAGTTCAGTCCCAGCTGATCCTGAGAGTCGGTCTGGTCGTTTCGCCAGGAGTGCAACCTCAGCTTGGGTCGGATGTCTGTTGGCTAGCAATTCATTAGTCGAGGATTAGGACGCAGCGTGAGCGTAACGATTGGCCGCGCCCGCAAATACGGAAACTTGTTGTTTCATCTCAGGTCGAGGAGTGTTCCGCTCTCGTTCGCGGTCGCGACTGGTAGCATTCGCCAGGAGCGAAGAGATCTTGGCTGTAGCGACGCAACTTCCTACCTGGTAAAATCGATAGCGCTGGTCGGCCCTCGAGGTTAGGACGTATCCAGTGCTTTAAAATTGAGTCCATTATCTCTATGGCCAGATACCCCGGCACTATCAATATTCGTTTAACGCGTCATTTACTTGCGACTGGGGGGTGACAAACAACGCTATGAACGTAGCTACAAGAAATATCAAATTTAAGGGACGTCCTGGGAACGTCCCTTAAGTTACGTATCTTGGTCGTCGTCGAGTTAGCAGAGACGATAAAGTTATTTTTTTATGACACGAGAAGTCTTTACGCCCTCTAGATATTCTTAACCGTTCATCCAGCTTAAGATGATGAGATTCTATCCATCTCTCTCTCTCTCTCTCTCTCTCTACCTCTCTCTCTCTCTCTCACTCTGCGTGATATGATATCAGAAAAGAATAATCCGTAAGAATAAGCTCGCGGTTAGAAAACCCTACTTTTAATCCTGCCTGGAAGGCAGCTTTTCATTTTTAACGAACGACCTATTCTTTCGTCACTCGC
>NW_014333737.1:521073-524585 GCF_000341935.2 Cephus cinctus | reverse complement strand
CACCCGATGAACCCCCCAACGCACAGGTCTTCACGCAAGGGAAGTCCAATAGGGCGAAACCGTTCTGCCGAGGGAACGAGTACTCAGGGCGACCGAGAATATCCAATTGACTTTCCTGAAATTGGAAAAGCTCCACGTCGAAGGACGGTACGTAAGGAGATCAAGAAAAGGGGGAAACAATAGGACAAGAGAAAAAAAAGGGGGAGCAATATGGACAGGAATAAAGGGATAGCAGTACCTACGTGGAACGCCAATGGGTATGGCAGTCCTTTATCCAGAAAATATACTTGAATTTTTCAACGACCCGACGAACAGCAAACGTTTACGAACCATTGCTTGCTGATATCTCGAGAATGAAATGGACAGAAGGCACTTTTCGTCCCTGCACCATCTTTGCCGGGAAGAGTCTGGAAGGTTTTCGCCGAACGCCGTAGAGAAAAGGAAGCGAGAGACAAAGGCATAAGTATCTCTCTCTCGAAGAAGAAGAAAAAAAAAAAAAAAGTACATCAATTTAATTCCTAACGCCTTGAAGTAGTAATAGCAATAGCCGATAACGGCGAATCCAGGAATACAATTTTCGTCCGTATCATACGAAACGAATTAAACCGATCGGGAAGAATATTACCTAGGAATTTACAGGAGAACCTAATAAAGTTTAATAGTCCAAAGAGACAAGGTAGTTGCACGCGCAGGCGAGGTTGAAAATATATACCTGGACTATGTTGCTCGTCGAGCAGATTCATTGTCTCTCTTGGAACTTGAAGAACCTCTCGAATCTTAACGGGACGAAGTATAATGTAACTAAGTGATCAAAGAAGAATCGTGACGCCCAATGTAGAATCGAGTAAAGGTCGTGAAATTCAGTGCTTTTACCATCGTGGACAACTGTCGGTAATCGAAAGACGATTATTAGAAATTTACTGGACTACGATACGTCAAAGGATCTGTAATATCGATCGATTTTCGGTCAGACCGTCTGACGCAGATGGCTCGGCTGCGCATGTGGCATAAGGTCAGACTGGATATATTCGGAAGGAAAGGTCACGAAAGAAGGATACAGTCCGAAGAGCAATGAGAATCCAGAGATGGGCGAGTTTCTTTAAAAGAAAGATTTCGGGACGTGTCTCGGGAAATATCTTGTGAGAGGATCCTGAATGGAGTCTGGTCTCCCTTTAACGACAGGGTCGTAGGATATTTCACGTGAGGGCGTTGTAAAACTTTTCGTTTGACTGTCGTATTGTGTAATGACGGTAGGCGGTAAACTGGGACAAACTTTAAAGATGCGAATCGTTCTTCGGGGCTCTCAGGAACGATAAGGTGTCTCGAAATAGAGGGAACAAAAAAAAAATAACAATTTTCAACGACGCCCATAGACCGCTCAACTGCGTACTACTATACTCGCGAGAGTAGACATCATTAGTTTTATGGTGAGACAGTAAATTTAAATGCAATAGGGGAGAATTCACAATAAATTTCATATTCTATTGCAAACACATTTCTCCCCCTCGATGCGAGAGATAATTTAATGCATACTCGAGAGTCATTCCGGCTTTCGCCGCAGTTTCAGCGAGCCAACGAGATTTCTTGGGAAAAAAAAAAAAAAAAAAAAAAATACAATTAACCCAGTTCCTTCTCGATAACGAAAAAATTGCCATAATATCTAATAAATTTTCCACAACTTTTCGGTCCCCCTTAAGTAAACGCTTCTATCACTCAGCCGCTCCGACGAACGGAATTGCAAATGCTGAAATAACATAGTTTTTTGGGAAAAAAAAAAAAAAAAAAAAAAATACAATTAACCCAGTTCCTTCTCGATAACGAAAAAATTGCCATAATATCTAATAAATTTTCCACAACTTTTCGGTCCCCCTTAAGTAAACGCTTCTATCACTCAGCCGCTCCGACGAACGGAATTGCAAATGCTGAAATAACATAGTCAAGTGACATCGCAATTCTGCTGGAAGAATTACATATTTTTGGTATCCACTTTGGTAGAGAGTAGATATATGAATTTCCGAAAGAAAAAATTCCACCGTTAAACGAATAATCGTCAAATCAAAAGTCAATCGCGTGCAGTAAAATGACTCACCCTTAAGCGGAGATCGCCGACGGTCCAGACGCGGCTTGCAAAGTCGTTTGATGCTCCAAGGATGAGAGTACCGGCTGAATCAAAGTCAACGGACATAACGCCAGCGTTGCTACCCACCAGCATCCCCTTGCTCTCGTAAGCACCTGCAATTATATAATTTGCACAAATTACTCTCCGCTCGTACGACCTGCTATTCCTGTTCTGACAGTGTTCGGGAGGTTAAAGCACATCAGTGTGTAACGGTCCACCCCCTGGGTATGCCTAATTAAATTCATACCCTTGTTTAATTGCGAGGCCACGCGACACAAAGAATGCACGATTGTAATCTCTCGAGAATGAGAGTTCAGAAACGGTCCATCCGGAACGACCTTTAATAACGCCAGGCATCTCATCCAATTTTAAACGAGCCAATTAAATAACATTTACGTATCACGGCCGATTCACATTACGACAATATATACGTACATACGTATCTTTTAATGGGATCCACCAACTGTGCAACAGACGTATCTGGCTGATTCGTTAACACTAGATTTACGGACATTGGTTACCAAAGTCACCATAAATTGATAAAAAATAATATTTGATTTCTTTAACTTCAACACTTAAATTCCACACATCGATCATGCATCTTTAAATTACAACTGGCTAGTGCGAATTCGTAATTCGCACCTGTGCCGAGTTTAAGAGTTAAACATGAAATTTGAAATCCGTCAAATTTACGGGTTCCGTAAATCTAGTGTTAATATACATGGTGTCCCACGCAACTGGAACAGGCTGTATCGTTACCTCTAGAGCTTATCAGAAGTATCCATGGGCGTAGGTAACGCTTGTATATAATATGTAGTATCGTTAAAGAAACACGAGTAAAATTTGTTAACTCCTAGTCAGATATACTAGCCATTTGCTGGCGCTTTAATAAAATATACAGGGTGTCCCACGCAACTGGAACAGGCTGTACCTCCTAAACGGTTGGGAATAGAAGATGATGTTATGAGTGAAAGTTAAATGGCATCAGACGGTGCATAATATGCAACTAATTTTATGCACTTTTGTGTATCGGTGCATTAGAAAAATGCAACTGCACTTTTTTTTTTAATGGAAACCTACATTTTTGACTACACCAGTCGATGCAGTTTCTTATGATCTACATAAAAGTACTAACATACTTATGCTCTAAACTTATGCGTTAGGGAATTATCGAAGCTAAAAGTTCTCTGAATTGTTTTGGTCTCTCGGCATGTTATTCTAAGTGCTTACGTTATAACAAGTGTTCGAACGGTTCTCCATTGCAATTCAAGTGTTTTTCCATCCGCTTTTTGATGTTGCGCAACACATTCCTGATGTCGTTTTCCGTAATTTTGGATATTTCTTGCCGAATGTAATGGAACATAACGTAGGTACTCCGGAACACATGCCGAGA
>NW_014333737.1:514302-520779 GCF_000341935.2 Cephus cinctus | reverse complement strand
CTTTCACATTAAAAAAAAAAGTGCAGTTGCATTTTTCTAATGCACCGATACACAAAAGTGCATAAAATTAGTTGCATATTATGCACCGTCTGATGCCATTTAACTTTCACTCATAACATCATCTTCTATTCCCAACCGTTTAGGAGGTACAGCCTGTTCCAGTTGCGTGGGACACCCTGTATATTTTATTAAAGCGCCAGCAAATGGCTAGTATATCTGACTAGGAGTTAACAAATTTTACTCGTGTTTCTTTAACGATACTACATATTATATACAAGCGTTACCTACGCCCATGGATACTTCTGATAAGCTCTAGAGGTAAAGCACAATTGTCAGTACAGTTTTTAGTGATTAATACGTAAATCGCTCGTAATGGGTTAATCCATTACGCCTAGAGGACTGGAAATTGCTGACAAGTTTTCCACTTTTACCTTTGGATATATCCCATAGCTTGACTTTCCTGTCAGCGCCACCCGTGGCGAGGAGTCTGTCCACGGGAGACCATTTCACTGCGTTTACTTCCCCGTCGTGAGCACTCTGGAACGGTTTATTTTACTGTCTTTTTTGTTTTCAATGTACATCAAGCTTTTTATATGCTACGATATATTGTAATAGAGAAAATTTTATGACGCATTGCATGAAATACGATATTTGAGTAATAATGAAATGTATGACTACAGATATTGGTACGTATACAAGTCTAAGAAACCAGTCTGCATTGAAATTTTATACTTCCTTTTCAACTTCCCCGAGATCTGTACTACTGCGTTTCATGACATGTGTAAATCGCCGTGACCAATACATAATGCAGAGACAATGAGGAAAGCCTTTTAAATAAATTTATTTGGAAATATATCAATTTATAGTTACCGTGTATAAATATATATATTTCTATGTATATATGTAAAGATATAACCGTGTTGATAAACATTAGAAGATTAGAATATTTAATCGTATGTTACAAATTAACGTAATATTAAGTCAACGATAGGAAACGGTACTGCCGTTCGATATTAGAGTAAGTCGATAATAAATAAGTCACGTAGGAAAACCTTAAATTTCTTTAATTCCCTGCCAATTTAAATAGGCCCAAAAATCCTGAATGAGATAAATGAATGATAATTAAATAAATAATATCGTACGCTAGATTTACGAGCAATAGTCGTGTGGATATTAACGTACAAATTTTACGGAGACTTTGGTCGGTACTGATGTGGGAAGACCAACGATTCCTTCCTTCAAGCTGGTCCTATCAGGACTGATTTGCCGTGTATCGCGTGCAGCATCTTCCAGTTCCTTCTGCATTTTGGCTTGTCTCTTTCTGCAAAGTTACAAGAAATAATTAAAAAATACCTTGACAGTCCATGTAAGATATTCGCTGCGCTAGAAAACAATTATTATCAAAATAGACACCAAGGAAATATGTATTATTTTTGTTACATATTTTGAATGATTTATAGTATTTCACATGCAAGCTGATTTAACCTGGCAAGCTTTTGCACGCTAATTGCGTAACTAATTAATAATTCCATTAATTTCTTGTAATAATAATGATGAGCTCGTGTGTGTTAGTGCCTACGTCATCTTAGCTACGACTGTATCAATTTTATCATAATAATAATGATAATCCATAACTCATACTCCCAGGAATTGACTGTGCTTACCATATTTAAGAGACTACATATAAGTTCTGCGAAAAAAGAATGTTGATTAGAAATTCACTAGATGTGCTTCTCATACTCTTATGTATGATTTAATCCTATATTATCTCGCCAATTTACAACTGCACAAAGTGCCCTTGATACATGATAAATTTGTACAATCCTGTTTACGTTTTGGCAATCATAATAAGTAAATAAACAAATGAAAATACCCCACAATTTAATGCTTGAGGATATGTTCTTCTCCAGTTTATTCGCAAAATCAGATGAAAGACGAAGGTGTAACGGTTCAAGCAACCCTTGAGACATACTGTACTGATGGATATATTTGTATAGATGATAATTATGACAGGAATTGCAGTGCATACAAAAAAATTCTAACAAAAATAACGGTAAGAACAATAGAGGATATGTATTACATAGAACAAATGCATACAGTAATCATTTTTCAGTAACTTATCAATTGCTACCAGCCCAAAAGCTATATGGCATAAAGCGTAACTTTCTGTGTCACTTTTCTTTTGACTTTCTTTTTATTCAAACTTACCCGAATTTCGATAGGGTATTCATCAAAAAGGCTGTCGGGCTGGTAAAACTCTCGCTGAAAAGAAAATGTCAAGCGGTGTGAAGTGGCTAGTGTAGCAAGCCCTACAGCAACTCTGTGTTCGTGTTTCTCGTGTGACCTCACAATTACAATTCAAAGAAATCATTTTCATGTATCTTTAAATGTCATGCTACTATGTGTATCTGCCTTGAAAGGTTATTAAGTATTTTAAATGAGATATCTACCCAAAGAAGTGTCGTGCAATTAATATTCAAAACCACCATAAAATAGAACCACTTCTAAGTGTCTGTCTAATCACCATTGCTAGTATTGTATATAATCTCTTACCTAATTTGTATATTTACACATGAGTTACTGTGTGTATTCTAAAAGAGCAACGCTTCTAAAGATTCTGTGAACGCAAATTACTAAGCGTTGCATTTGTAAGCTGTTACATGCATCGTACTCTATTCCAATCGCAGAGAAAAGAAATATCTTGTGAAGATATTAAAGTAGCAGGGTTATGATACATGAATGTATTATAATAATATCATTCAAGTACGATAAATAACTCAAATATAAAAGCACAAAGTAAGTTCGGTTATATTATCCTTATGAGAAATGTGAAATGACCGGATAACTGTCAAGGATATATTACAGAATCTGACTAAACAATGAATAATTACACATTATTACCTCTGAAACTTCCTTTCCAAATACTTACATTTTATGTTTTAATTACTGAAAGTTGCTAGTGTATTTTACTAAACTTTTGTTTATATGATCAATAAATTTGTATTCTTTGTTATCGATGCTCATTGGTAATGAAATGCATGTGAAGTTCTAAAAGCCTATTTGTGAACTTGCTAGCTCGTTTTCCCAGGTTGCTCGCAGATTGAACTTAGTTTAACTTGTTATAGCCAGGTACAGATACAATTGCATTAGATAGAAATAATGCTTCCTCTATACGCGAATATTATTTATGGTTCCCAGTTTCGAAAATTGTAAGCATAAAAAACTAAAATTACAGTTTTTGTGGCACAACACAATTTAAAACGAGATCAAGTATGTTATCTTCATTGATCATAATGATAAAAATGCATGATTTGTCTTTTAGACACTGCTTGAACAAAATTATTACGAGGAAACAAGAAGTAAATAATGCTGATTACAAAAACTTACTTTAAGAAATTGTCATTTTCTTCATTCATCTTTTCTGCGTCCTTTGCTTTGTATTTTATTAAGCGCTCGACTAGCTGGCGATTTTCTTCCTACACGATTATTAAAATTTAATGCAAAATTGATGTTTTTCATAAATTTAAACATTAATATATTACCTGAGCTTTTCTCAGCTTCTCTTCAAGAGCAGCAAAAGCTAGCTGCAGGGCTTGATGCTCGTCTTTGAGCATTTGATTAACATTTTCTAATTCACGTTCTTTGCTTATGTATCTTGCTATGTCTGACCGTAAGCCAGCATTGACTTCGATACTTTCTGCCAGGCTGTATAAAAGATATATATAATTACTTAGTTTCCTGTTAATTCAGTATCAAAACTGTATTAGAAGAAAAATATATAAAGAATGAATACGTCACGTACCTGGCTTCTTTTGAGTGAAGTTCTTTAATCACTTCTTGCAATTTATTATTCAGATCTACAATTTGCTGTGTATGTTCTCCTCTTCTTCTATGAAGCGTTGCCAATTCTTCAGCCTGTGCCAATAACCGTGCTTCTAGAACAGCATTTCCACTTGATCCACCACCAGTTCCTCCAATATCGCACCTCAATTTCTCATTTGCTATTGACAATTGTAGATTTTCCCCTCGCAAAGTATTAGCACTTTCGAACAGTCGATTATCTTTTAACATAAAATCATATTAAATTAGAAAAATTCTTTGAATTTAGTTCAAATTACAATATAGCATACACATCTTAATTGAATACAACGAATACAAATAAGAAAATTGACAGAACAAAACACTTTGTGTTCAAGCTCTTTGTGTTCAACAGTTGATTTGCACAAGTCTTCAACTGGTTATACACTGTTGCAATGTAAACTGTTCATAGATACATCAAATTATTTATTACTCACGTAAACTTATGAGATCATAGAAGCAGTAGGTTTGGGATCTATTCCTGTCACGAAGTTGAGAAATAAGATCTTTCCTCCAGTTAGATTCCTCACCCGAATAATGGGGTACACCTGCTTCACCAGTTGCCATTCTTATCAGCAACCTATCCACTTCAAAATCACGTTGACTATTCGATTACCCACTGGTAAATTTGGGTTTAACAAATAACACTTGACGAAAACACTAGTAGATTATTATGATTGCACCCCCACTGCGATGCCCGGCTTGTTTTCCCCCTGGAAAAAATATTACTATCCATTCACGATTTTACTCGACTTTAAAAGAATATGGATATGCGAAAATGCTACAATAATCACATGTCATTCCGGTTTTACGATAAAAATTTTTAATTATGAAAACAGCTATTCTAACCTACGTATGCCAAGCACAACTATCGTGCTATAAACTGTGTCATGCGCATGGGGGATGACTCTAGCCACGAGTGTGTCGTTTAACCGGGTTTCCGAACAATAGATTCGCAGATGGCAGCATTTTCGATTTTGCATTTTAGAATGTGACTCTGTTGGCATTGAAGTTTACGATCCTATAATACAGAGACGAGTAGAGAGATGCACAACGCTACGGTTTTAGGCGATACCAAAAGCATGGCGCTGAAACCCAGCGGCGAGTCCGGAAATAGAGTTATGAAATCATAGTCTCCATCCATAATGCGGATCCCGTCGTAGCCGAGCTAACCGCGATCACGAACGTGTAGCTTGCCGGGCAGAGTCCTCCGCTACTTATCGCTGATTCCCAAAGCAACACTTAGAACGAGACAGCTCATCGGATATAGCCTAAATACTTTTTTTCTTTGCAATCCTAAATTCGATCGCACAGTGTAAGCTCGGTAAGTTTAATATGACAAAAGCAAGCAACTCATGTCTGCCTACACTAAAGCGTATGATGCCACAAGCATATTTAATACATATTTTACCGATGTTGCGTAGCAGAACGATTGTTGAAACCTATCAGGAACTGTAGAACTTCTCGAGAACTATTGAAAAAGCCTATTGTTGAATCATTTTCAAGAGATTTTAAAAAAGTGCGATGCTGGAGCTGACATCCGTGTAGCACCTCCATTTTTGTAATGTTAATATAATATGTATAAATATGTATTTTAATACAGAGTCCACAGTGTTCTTCTCTCATCGGTGCGCTATAAACGCGGAATTGGCAAAATCCAGAAGACTCGCGTGGACGACGAAAAATTATTTAGTACACAGCAGAATCTGCGGTTGATCACTCGGAAATAAGTATAGCTGGAAATATAATCAGACACTACCGCGCAACATGGGAACACTTTCCAAATGCATCACCAAAATCTCACATAAATATAAGTCAGATCTATGCACTACTTCCGGTATCCGCTGAGTATAGCAAATTTAATAAATGAAGGTGAAGGATTAAGAGTATAGAAAGAGACGTTTCGCGACGCACTACGTCACACTTTTCTTCGTAAATGAAGGTGAAGGATTAAGAGTATAGAAAGAGACGTTTCGCGACGCACTACGTCACACTTTTCTTCGTAAATGAAGGTGAAGGATTAAGAGTATAGAAAGAGACGTTTCGCGACGCACTACGTCACACTTTTCTTCGTAAATGAAGGTGAAGGATTAAGAGTATAGAAAGAGACGTTTCGCGACGCACTACGTCACACTTTTTTTCGTAAATGAAGGTAAAGGATTAAAAGTATAGAAAGAGACGTTTCGCGACGCACTAAGTCACACTTTTCTTCGTAAATGAAGGTAAAGGATTAAAAGTATAGAAAGAGACGTTTCGCGACGCACTACGTCACACTTTTCTTCGTAAATGAAGGTAACAAGTGATTAAGCCAGCGGAAGAAATTGGGAAAATAGGTAACACAAAGAAAGAGAGAGAGAGATAGAGATAGAATTATATAATCAAGTATTACCTTAGAATGTAGATGAACAAAAGAGACAAAGAATCGATGAATGTATCACAACTGCGATGTATTTGCGGAGAGAGGGGAAGGGGGAAGGAAGACCGGCAAAACGCGGTTTCCAAGAGAACGGCTCTCGAAAGACTGACCTTTGCATCAACACATTCTTTGTATACCGCTGAGTACCCCCACTCTGCTCCAGCACACCTTGGCATAAGTGATGCCCCCCTACGACAGGTTTG
>NW_014333737.1:475673-514211 GCF_000341935.2 Cephus cinctus | reverse complement strand
AACGATGCTCTGGAGTGACGATGCAGGCTGATCGGTGCACGGCAATTCTTCGCATTTCAGGATATCGTTGACGCACCCTCTAATGCTCCTAAAGCGTACGTTTCATTAGCACAGCGGGGCTCTAAGTGCGTCTCTCTCGCACGCATACGGATTATTACACTTTTTCTACTACCTATAACTATACTACCTTTAACTTACAACTATACTACCTATAAATGTTTTGAAAAACTCACAAAAATGGTGTCTAGACCCTGTATTTGCTGCGCACTAATATTAAATTTAAAAGAAAACTATGAAGGTACAAACGATGGAACGCAGTGGAGATATACTAGAGACTATACTCTTTCGAAGGGGACTGATTGGAAAGAGGTACAAACGATACTTTCTTGAAGAACTTCAAAAATTGGTGTCTGAGCGTTGTACATGCTACGCAATTAACTAGAATTTCTATAGTTCCTGATAGGTTTTAACAATTGTTCTATTAACGCAACATCGGTAAAATATGTATTAAATATGCTTGTGGCATCATACGCTTCAGTGCAGGCAGACATGAGTTGCTTGCTTTTGTCATATTAAACTTACCGAGCTTACACTGTGCGATCGAATTTAGGATTGCAAAGAAAAAAAGTATTTAGGCTATATCCGATGAGTTGTCTCGTTCTAAGTGTTGCTTTGGGAACCAGCGATAAGTAGCGGAGGACTCTGCCCGCCAGGCTACCCGTTCGTGATCACGTTCAGCTCGGCTACGACGGGATATGCATTATCGACGGAGGCGATGATCACAAAATTTTATCCCCGGACTTGCCGCTACGATTTAGCGCCATGTTTTTGGTATCGCCTAAAACCGTAGCGTTGTGCATCTCCCTACTGATCTCTGTATAATATGATTTATAAAGACTATCTAGTAGCTGTTTCTATATTCTACGCCTAAAAATTGTAAGTAAATATGGTGGAATACAACACAATTTCAAGATATACCGTTTTGTTTTCGTTACATGGATAAGTGTATACAATTATTTTGACATTGATACCCTTTTTCTTATTCTTGACAAATAAATGTCGAAACGTCGTAAATGTATGGCGAATAAAAATCGTATGGCTGAATATATAATTACTGCATTACTAAAATTAAAATGTCATAATCCTCATACAATACAGATATTTGAACCAGAGGTAATATATCTTAGAATTTAATTTGTCATATTGCTTTCTCCAAAATACTGCTACTATTTATAGAAGATATTCTAATAGGATCTCTGCCATACAGATAACTTGATGGTAAACGAATATCAGAAGCATTCGAATCAGCATAAGACTAAACGGAGCAAATGCTGTATATTTTGTAATCCTAATTGCATACATAACATACGGTATGAATTACACATTACAAGAATAAACTAAGCTTTATTTTTAAATTTAATATTTAAATTTCAATATACGTAGTACTAATAATTATTACTGTAATTACATATTATATTTCAGAAAAAAAAATACATTCAGCATACCTAAATACACTTTGGAAAAGATTAATACTGTTCATGATCCAGGGCCGCTACAGTATACATTTTATTCCATCCTTAACACTGTTCTGTCATTGGATCAAGGAGCTGCTGCAACTGCAGTAAGTAAAATTATAAGAAAAGGTTTAATCACAAATACTAGAGTAATAAATAATTTTCAGATAGCACGAGGATTTATGGCCTTATATAACAAAATAGATAGCGATGACGTAAAAGGTGAATATCTGGAAGATTGGACGCATTCTGGGTAAGGCAAATACTAAGAGAGGCATCCTAACCATTACTTTTTATATTGTAGAGTGTAAGATCTAAAACTTAGTATATTTAAAGAATCATTTTACAACATTATCAATATATTATTTACACTAGTGAAAAGATAGTTGTGCTAAAAGGATACGACCATAAGCATTTGAAATTCCTTGAGGACGAAGTTCAAACCTTAGGAGTCGATTCGTACTTACTCAAAAGGAACTGGGGTCGTCGACATGTAATCTTAGTTCTAACAGTATTTGGACAAGAAGAAGATCTTGAGGAAGTTTTCCAAGGACTTTCGCTTTTACGATAATACATCCGGACAACGTGAACATTAAATATTTGGGGTATAATAAATTTATAGCGACTAAATGATATTATTGTCTTTCCTATTCAAAAACTGTCATCCAAGTAATGCATTTAGGAAGCTGAATACAAAAAATGGCACTTATAGCTAGTATACGTGGTTCAAATAAATGCATTAAATCATAACAAATCATTTACAATAAAGTTCCTCTGCTCCATACCCTTAGGCAACAAGATGGGCTTAAGATATAATGCATATGAATGTCAGGTATAGTAAGCTTATTATAAGAAATATTTGTTTTCCAGTGAAATAGCTTCTATACATGTGCAAGAAAAGTTGGAAAAACTAAGCAGAGGCCCACTTTTATGAGCGAGCAGGTACTTAGATGCTCGGTATGTTGGGAGGTCGATGAGGCAGGCGTCAAGTGTGTAAACTCTACTTGCAGTCTAAAAATAAACTACAGTTTTTCCAACCCATACCCTCGCAGATACAGCGCATCGATATCGAAACCGGGTCATTCGTAAGTCGATCGGATAAATCTCATGAGAGCGAGAACTAAGTGATCGACCACGCGTGAGATGTTTTCACATATCAAAAAGATAAGAGCAACAAGACAGAATCAACTTGCAGAAGCAGTTTGCCCTCCAAAATCATCCCCCAAATTGAATATCCCAGTAGAAATCTAGGAAGCTAGTTTGCTCTAGGGAGTCATTCAATTGAGTTACAAGACAAGACACCCCTAGATTGTCAATTTCGCTACAGGTCCTATCAAAATATAAAATCCTGAAGCGCCCATACAGTAACTCAAGAACCTTCAACTGCAAATAAATCCATAATAAATAATATATCTATAAAACAAGACGTAGGTAATATTAACATTCCCTAAAGCTACTTAGTCGCATTAATTATTACGATGATAAACATTTTAATGAAAGAACATAAAAAATATGAAAATACAATAGAAAAATATATCCTAAAAGCAAGTAACAATTCCTAGACATATTTTAATACTAGACTACGTGAAGTCAGACATTCAACAAAGGGAAAACCGACGTCGACGTAAACGTAAAATATTATAGCAGGCGCCACGCCCGCCCCACCACGTACATATCCCAGAGGGTGGAGAGGAGAACCTGGTGTCTCGGCGCAGTCGCCCGCCGCGTTTTATGCAACCAGTCTTGCTTCGGAGCGAGAGACTCTGCTCCCTGGCCCTTGACAGCCTCGGCGTACTGCAGTGGCATCCTATCTTCGTTCTGCCGTCGGTCTCGAGGTGTCGAGCTGCTTTTATAACGTAGGTTGGAAGGGGTTTGCCGGGTTAGCCGGTTTCCTTGAGTTTTGCCGGGTTCGGGCGTCGCTCGCGTAGTCAATCTCAGTTCAAGGCGGTGTCTAGGATAACTTAATCGGAAGCGTGAATTGTGACATGATACAGAATTGTGTGTGACGGACGACAGTGACGGCAGTGACAGTGAGAATCGACTGTGGCCCCAGTGTGTACCAGTAGTGAAGGCGTAGGCGCCGGGATAATTTGAGCTACAGTTACGATCACGCCGGGAGACGTCAGTTTAGACAGTTCCGTACGGCAGCAGCCGACTTCGACTCGGACGCCTCGTGCAGCGGCGGCACGATCGTTTCTTTCTGGTTGTAGTCGTCGCCATCGCCATGGCGGACGACGAGGTTCTCTTCGATGATGTTTATGAGCTCTGCGAGATTATCGGCAAGTGAGTAACAGTTGGAGGAATATAATAGATTTTGAGCATCTATGGAAACCTATGCTAAAAACACGTCAATGGATCGTTGCCATCATATTTAGCAGTAATAACGTGCCTTTTTCCTCGTTTACAAATCAAAAGACGTAGCCTTTGCTCTATTTACAGGTTTTGCTTTGAATTTTCTTCTAAACATCGTATTCCTATGTTTCTTTAGTTCTCGCTGCCTTGTTTTCTCTTATTCAATTCTATCAGACTTTTTATATTTCTCAGCTTTCATTCAGCATGCCGATCACTGACAGCATTCGCCTTACGGCAACGCGTTTGTGTACAAGTCAGTTTGATAATCTGCCCTAATAATATATTTCGGAGTGCTTGAGGAATCAGGAATTCTCACTGATAGCGTACTAGCTTCAAGGTATTGTAACAAGCAGATTTTCAATCTTTAAGATATAGCTTCTACTACATGGTAAAATTCAATACAGAGGAGTCATTACGAGGGAGCCTCTGTTTTGATTCTAATTAAGCTATACAAATTGGAGTATCGATCCATCATGTGGTTCCTCTTGAAATGGCAACCCAGAATCCAGGTTAGTCAATTGCACAATTGTATACGATACCCGAGAACTAGCCTTTGTAATCCAAGGTACGATATTTTCTATATTCTAGAAGCAGATCTAAACTCTCCTTAAGTTTATCATTTTAAATCATTTTTACGATCTTCTACGAAACCTATTTAGGATCGTTTCGTAATTGGATCCTTCGTAAAGCCATAAACTTAACTTCCAGTGGCAGCACTTGTTGACTGGACTGTTTACTTTTCTCGTTATACACGTGCTTTTTGCTCTCTTAAGCATAATATTTCCACGCCTCAACATTCGGAATCTAAACGAAAGTGAATACACGACATGGACGGTACATATTACGTTACCCCCATTATATCCAATTACGTTTCTTTTCATTCATCTGGTCGCACAACCCCACCCCCCCTCCCTTCGCCAAACCAATGACAAGTTCTGAAGCATCAAAGTAGGCTTCTCAAATAATGGTTACTGAGCATCCAGATTTAGGGTATAATTATAGCAGCTTAGGAAACGCTATAATAGCCTCAGTTCTCTATGTTTCTTTAAGATGGAAAATATCTCCCTCCTGAAAACTATATCTTGTCATATTGTTTATTTTTCACAAAAGGCATTGATCGATACACTTTTTTCACTGAGAAGTTTCAGTAGCTAGAGAAGAAATCTCCTACAACTCTAGAATAACATTCTCATATATTTCAGGTCTATTTTTGAAATTCCAGGGAAACATGTGCCAACAGAATGATATACATACGTATGCATCCACTATGTTTTATGCTCTGGGCCATTGTTATGACTGGCCTTCTACGACTAAATACTTGATTGACAATGAAAGCATAAAGTGAAAGCCGATACCTATAGCGGTCAGAAGCATGAGTCAACGTTCCTATTTATTTGTAATGCTTCCCTGAACATTGATTCGTGTTCGAAATTCTCAGGCAAGACAAAGCTCCATCATCTAACGAGTTCCTTGACCTTCGTATTCTATGTATATAGATATATATATACTTATTCAGACTAATTCTGACATAGATCACGCTACTGGGTAAATTAACGTTGGTATGCAGAGGAGCAAAACGTATGCAAGTTATCATTAAAGCGATTAAAGGGAGGTATCATGTTCACGACGTGGAAAGTCAAACGTGTAGTATATTTCGACTAACAAGGTACAATTCAGTTCATCGTTTTTACGATGTTGGTCAACGTAGCTATTTTTTCGGTTCTCTAATTAGAAAATGCAATATCTGGACAAACATGAATTACCACGTGACACGTTATGATTACACAGTTAATGCGGTAAATATTATTTTTAGGGCCAGTGAACGTAACATTGTTTAGTATGCATATATGTTATTCTAGGGTTATAGTGTACATGTATATCCGGCATTAGCTAGATTGCTATAAATTTGTCTATATGGTTCTCCTCTGTGATATTTCAGGAAGATATAACGTTAGATTGGATTGGCGAGACTGTGACTTACTTTTTACGAGGATCCGATCTCCTCTTGTCATCTTGGACATGCTCGTCTTTAACCTTCATTAATTAAGGGATCAAGATAGGGACTACTGCAAAGCAGTCATCCCAGAGCTCCATTCAGTGGAGTTTGAATGGCTGGTGTTCTTTTCTTGTTTAATTGAAGTTAAGTGCCGTGGGTCATGCGTCACGTGACCACATCGCGCATATCTGTGTGGTAAGGTCCCTTTGGTTGGGTTCCGTACCGTGATAAAGATTCGCTATGAATTCGGCTGAAAGATGGAGGAGGCCATTGCGGTTTGTTAATCTGCGAATCGATCGTAAGACAAAGGGATATTCATGATGGTGCTGTATATAGATATAAATGTAGCATCTCAACTGACTTTGAAGAAGCTTGGATTAAACAAGGCCTAATTCTATTTAATGTGACGTAATAGAATTTCGAGTAAAAATGCAGAGCTATAAGGACTTTTGATGCGATCTGTACCTGGTTATAAGATTTTGCCATGGTAACTTTATTTAGTGTTCCAAGTTCAAAACCGCACTTAAATTGTAACCGGGTCTTAGAGGTTTTTGATCTTGGACCTTTTTCTTTTTTTCAAGTAAACGTAAGTTTGTCACGTGTTCTTTGGCACAATTGTAATTGCGAACGGAGCAATAGCAGTGGGGCGACATACGATTAATGAGATCGCTCGTTAGCGAGGTCTCTGGTTGCCGGCCAACAGTAAAGTTATTGTGAAGTGCGAATGTTTTCATTGCTTTCTGTTTACGTTTTGCGTAAAACGGAGTTAGCTCTTCCAAAATTCACGGTAAAATATCATTAACGGAATTGGACACGGCTAACGTTATGGAAACGTAGTCGAAATGAATTTATCGGGTTAAAAATCTTGTGTTTGCTCAACGCTCGTCTCCTGTAACTCGTATTCCTGGTTGAGTCTTCAAGAAATCCTAAAATACTCGAGCGAAGTTAAGTCTCAGTGTAGACGTAAGAGGTGAACTCCGACGTGAACTGCTTTTATGCTTCCTGTCCCAGTTTCTTGTTCTACGTTTTGTTTTTCTATTAAAAATGTATATTTTATACGTAGAACCTTATCAATGTTTTTATTCAATTCTATCGAGTCCGAGCTTCCTCGACACATATTTTTATCTGAAACGATAATTGTTGAAAATCGTAAGAATACGAAAAATAATTTTTTTTTTTTCGAACTGAAACCAAATATTTATGATCTGTCCATATGTCGTAATTTTTTAAATGACCATGAACAAACTTTTTTCCTACATTTGGCCATAGAACGTTTGCTAAACGACACCTAACCTATGTTATTTGTGTGGAAGCTAACGTCAGTAAAATATATTCCATAGAGTAGTTACTTTCAGGTGGACCACCCGGTATATGCTGCATACTACAGTACCTGCCTCAGTCTATTGACTGTACAATTCGTACCCACGTATTCATTCAATTTCTATAACCCTATGACCCCCGGTGTCGTAATCCATAAGACGTGGATAGGTGTCCGTGAAAGCTGCACGGTTTTGATAAATTGTTATAAGTGTTATCTACAGGTTCGGAGTTTCAAATTGTGGTCCAGTTTCGCTCCATTTACAGATAATTCACTGGAGCTCCAAGCTAGACGACTTCTGGTATAAGAAATCAATGAAATACGATGCCTTTCAAGGTCGACCTTATACTACGCAGGAATGGCTGAATCCACTGCTAAAAAGCTGTACATGCTCTTCATCCGATGCATATAGCATTTTCTATATACTACTGTTAATGAAGAGGTGATGCTTATATTTCACCAATAATAGATCTGCATTCATTCCAACGTAAATATTTGGTTCTATTGAATGTTCAATGCAGACGGATGTCTTCGTAAAATAAATATTACTATACCAATGACTCTACACGCACGTGTCTGGCACAGGCACTTCCTGAGACGTCTGATAAATATTTTCCCTCGCTCAAGTTTGTTCCTAGGGAGTTTTCTAGTGACTTGAACAAAAAAATTCCCCAAAACATTCTCCTTCCCCAGGCTCCCCCTTTCATATACAATGCCTTCTAGTATCCCTTGGAATTCAGCCAATTGTCACGGAAGACTATCGAGTGTAATGAGATGTCATATATGTTTCCGACTATACGTATATGTACACAGCGTGGCATAATACCTTGTAACGCTGTAACAGGCCGAGGGTATAATCTTTTATTACGTGAAACATATTATGAAAGTGTAAAGATAAAAAAAAGACACGCGTCAACGTTCATTGTTAAAATACCTCATACGAGCATTGTTGCGATCGATAACGTTTACGTTATCTTGATACTTCAGCTTGAGCTTGTTATTATTATTCGTGTACTTACGTCATGCAGTCCGATGGGTATGAATGGTACATTTATAAATTATTGCCCAATCTACGAGACTTATATTATGACTCGAGCTTTCATTGTCTGTTGCACAAATATACAGAGTCCCTTGTTGCTCTAATTAAAAGATGAGAGGACGTAACGCCTTTGTTGCCTTATAGACACGTATCCTTGATACTCGTCTTTATTCCATGCTCTCTTGGTATGTGCTTGAGTTTTTGTAAGCAGCCTATTCGACGTTTCATCCGATTAACGTTAAACGGCTATTTCGAGCATAAATCAATCCCAACCAAGTACACGAGATACGTTTTTAATCGAATCAAGTGAATTTCATATGCCGCCATGTGTAAATTAGATTTAGGATTATGATTTTTTCTCCTTTTATTCTGGAATCTAAGCACGGATTAGTTGTGCCATTTATTATTGATCTCATGCCTATTCCCACGTAAGGATGTAATACACTTTCAAAGATCTCGATGAAGAATGGCTAGAAAGGTCCAGATCTTCCCTCTGATACCTCAAACAAGGATGCCGTTGACTTTGATTTTAGGGACGGTAGGAATTGCAGCGCGAAGATCGTCGTAGGTGCAGGCATAAGAAATGCCTAACTCTATGCTATCAGCCACCCAAGTGAGCCAATTGAATTTGCTGCTGATGTCAGTGCAGATGAAGTAGTCGTCAGTGAGTTTACTGACGTGAGGATCATTCACGCCGACGAAGGCAGAAGCTTTCTTGCTGATCGGATCGTAGATGACTTTCCAGTAGAATTTAGGTACGGGCAATCCTCTAGCATTGCCTCTTGCGTAGAAATACATAGGCTGCTCGACGCCATTGATATCGGCTAACGAGCTTATACCGTGGACTCCAGTGTAGATCGTGAGGTCCAATTGCCTTGAGCTGGCAAAGCTCCTGACATCTGATTCCAGACTGTTCCAGTTGCCGCCGTTGAATGTTTGCCACTGTGGGGCTGAGTTTACGTACCAGAAGGTAGCCCTCATAGCAGATCCGTAAACGAAGTCAGCCTTGGCCACCATGTGTCCACGTGAGAAGTAATAATCAGTGTTGGTGTGGACGTAGGAAGCACCCAGGATGGTCGAGTTGACCACGGTGCTGACGGTGGCGATCTGAGTCGCACGTCTGTACTGAGCATTCATATTGTATCTGGAATAGAAGCTGCCACTCAGCCAGTTAGGTCTGGGATATCCACGTTGATAACCACCGATTCCCTTAGTCAAGTTGGACTTGGTGTAAAGCGTCGTGTAGGTGTCATCGTCGCGACAGACTTCTATGACCCTGAAGAACCCGTTGCCAACGTTGAAACCGATCTCAACCTGGGTGTAAGTGCCGAGGCATCTTTTCCCGGTCCTCCTGCACTCGTGCCAGGCCAAAGACTGGCAGACAAGAGATGAGAACTGGTACCGGGTGGAGCCGATGCTAAAGATCTTCCCTCCAACGCAGACAGCATTGGCATCGGATACCTTCTTGGGACCGACGTTCACTAGGTAGTTGCTGCTACCTGGACAGACTAGACGAACGGATTCACCTACCGCAAACTCAAGTGTTCCCCAAGTGTCGACGGGATCCACGAAGATTGGCTCGGTTGCATTGGCTACTAGGAGCAGGGGTTGAGGATCCAGAAGATCACTGTTTATGTTAATGGTGCATCCGGTTCCTGAAACGCAAAGAGCAATGGTAAAATCCTCAAGGGTTATCTCTGGAGTATTGTCAATCTGTCTATAAGTTCCAGATGGTCGTTAAACGTCACGTTCCGTACATCAGGTTCGTAAATACCGTGGATCTTGGGAAGGTGAAATTTCCCATTTCGTTTCTATGGTTCGGCACGGGCATCCCACTGTCTCTTGGGATATTTTTTTCTTTGGTCTCACAAGGGATTTGCATATGGTATTAGGTATCGAATTGTTTATGGATGCCTGTTACCATTTGGTTTTAGAAGTTGGTATAACTATACTTTGACTTTAGTGCGAGACAGCGTGAGTAATCGATTAGCCACGTCGCTTATGAATATTTAAAAGACTCGTCATGGTCCTGGGGTTCCTCGTGGAATTATAAAGAAGGCTACCGTGTACTATACAAGAAATCGGAAGGATTTAGCTTTCCTTTTCTATTCGGTGAATTCGTGAGATATTTGTGAATAGACAGAAAGAAATTTATAAGAAATCTACGCTCTTTGTATAATAATTCAAAATTATCGTCGGATTTGATTTTTCGTATAAACAAAAAGATAAACTTACTGCGTGTGCTGCGGGCATTCGCCGAGGCGAGGACCGCGAGTGCCAAAATGACGTAAAACATTTTGTGCGGTACGATTGATTGCTCAGGCTTAATTGCGTCTTTCTATTACACTGTAAACTCATTTTATGTATTTGACGCACGATAACGCCAGGTGTTCGTCGGGTCTGTTAACGTTCTTATCAATAGTGAAGATCACATGTGATAGGGGAAAACATTTTTTTAACGAAGAGTGCTGATTGGCTTTTTGGACTCTTTCACGTGAAATAACCAACGGTTCATGTACCTGCCTCTGTATCTCTTGCATAATACCTGCAAGCAGGAGAGGATTCAGCACGTTCGCAGGTTTCAACCACCAGCATCCGAGCTCGCTTTTCCTCTATGTATTTCCGAGCTTTCGACACGCCCCGTCGCTTTGCGCCTTTTGCCTCGATGCTCCGCGCCCGCTTTTCCGATAGCTGCTACCTTCCTACGGTGCGAGTAGAGCTAACGGCTAGCCTGGAATTTCTTCAGTGGCAAACGGGAGATCCGCCATCGAAGGGTTCATTGTCTTCGATCACGTTTGCGAACCTTTTCCCATTAACGGAATAATTGACGTTGATTCCAGAGAGCCTCAAGACCGTCAAGTATAGAAAATAGATGTTTCTACAGTTTCAAATTACTCGTCTGTCCACGGTAGCTACCCTCGTCGAGGTGATTCAGAGAAATTGCTAAAGATCGTGGGGGATCATTTCTGGTATATAGCGTGTACCGTCGATGTACATTTATGTGTCCAAACGCATTAGAAGAAATGTTATATTACATCGGCAGAACCGTACTAGGATCTGAGCTTGAAGAATCACAAGGGTGAAGCTCCGAGAGCCCTAGTCGATATTTCACCGAGTTACATCAGAACCTGTAAACCCACAGTGTGTATAGTGCTATTTGTTTCTGGGTTTGGCTAACAATCCCATTTACAGACTTCAATTTCATCCTGTACCCCTCCGCTACCCCCTGGTAGATCCATATGCGATTCGATACACGTCAGTCATGCCTGCGGATGTCCAATAATATGGAAACAAGCTGGAATGGAACGTGTGCTAATACCTTCTCTTTCACTGAGATACATACGTGCCTCGTAGCCACGTGTGTGAATGCTCTCTGAATATCCTACAGAAGATGATAGAAATGTCCAATTTCGTGAATTTGAGGTTTCGCATGCAGGGGATAGTGGGAATCGGTAGGATCGTTTCAGATTGACCTAATTCACTGTTAACCCCCATATGTCATTGGACTTTGTAGTTGCTTTATGACGAATCGAGTATCAGAATGAAAATCTGTGACACGCTCTGATTATCTGTATATAGTGTGAAAGCGTTGATTATAGTGTATACTTGAGATAGTGTTTTACTAATTAAAATTTTCGTCAAGTCGGATTATTCCTAATGATAATGTTTCGATTTCATTATTTTTCGTTCTTATAAAATTTATCGATTACCGCGATAAAGACGTGGATGATAAAGTTTGAAGCGTGGGAGACGTTAGAAATCATAGCTCGTGAGGCACTCGGGAGAATGATTGTTTAATAAATATTGAAGGGGGGGTCGGGGAGAGAGGAAGATTTATCAAAGAGAGCTTTTAATTCTTTTAATATTAAGGGAGTACCCATCTATATGTATACAGTAGTAATATACTTGGTGGAAACGCGGGTGATGGATTATAGCCACTTCACTGTACCTGCCAATTCCCTTTAGAACAAGTCGGCCCGATGGAATATTTATGATGCACTTTGGAACACTATTTGCAAACACTTCGGCGGAACATCACGTTTTTACTATATCCTTAAACCGTGTAAACTCTTTTTTACCATAAATTGAAGAATTTCAAGGGACTCGGCGAGCCGTTGAATTCTAATAGTGATATGGAGAGCAGTGAGGACGTTACGTAACCTTTTGTAGGTAATGTTTATCCTTTTGTGAGAAGTTAATTTTTTTTTTTTTTTTTTATTTACGACGAAGATCATGTCGCACTTGTTGCTTCTGTACTTTATAATTTTTTTTTGAAACGATCCAGTCATTAGATGACCGATTGATCGGTACGTTGTATGGGATATTGTAATTAAAAAATGGTCTTATTAACGATAACGTTGTGCGAGCTTTGAAAATTTGGGCAATTGGTATTTTTAACTGTTTTTGTAATTTTCTACTTTTTTATTGTTCCAGAGGACCATTCAGCGTCGTGCGGAAATGCATTCACCGTCAGACAGGTCAAACCTTCGCTGTAAAAATCGTCGACGTGGCAAAATTCACCTCCAGTCCAGGACTCAGTACCGCCGGTGAGCAAGCGAATCCGCAATTCCAATTCTCTTTGCTAACCGTCACGTTTTCTGTCTTCCTCTCTCCATTAGTTTTCAACCGACTGCTCGAAACAAATCGCGCCTCCGGAATTCACGGAACCCATTGTGTAATTGAATAGGACACGAACCATCGTGAGGGCCGAAAATTTTTGGATTTAACCATGAAGCAAGAGCACAGCTTTTACTATGGACCAACAGTTCAATTCGATGCACAATAATCACCATAAATATCCGTCGATACCAACCGCATTATTTCTCACTAGCCTTAAGTAAATCACGTTGTTGCTGAAAATTCAAAAAAAAAAAATCTATTTTTATTTTCATTGAATCCACAATATTCCGCGTATAAACATTGTCACGTAATTAGTCTCATATAAATTATATTTGATACTGTCACTCGAGTTTCTTATCGAATAACGTTAGAACGTCTACGCGAGGACTTTGCAAATACCTTATGTACATTTGAACCAGGATTGAGTTTTCTCATACAAGTTTTAGCAACATAGATCTCATGAAAGATTTATTACACGCTTTTCAGAATATTCGTTTATCGTGTTTAATATGGAAAATCAAATTTTCTCTGATTATTCAATACGTCAAGGTGCACTTGAACGTTTCAAGGAGATACATGAATAGATGCCGATTGCAATTTACATATTTTTTCTCTTTACTTTGACATTCAAATATTTCCAATTTGAGAGGACGATAAAGAGAGATGACTGTTCAGGATTATATTGGGAGTAATCATGTACTGTTATGCTAAAGAGAATTGATAACTGAAAAATATTTTTATCAAATGCTTGTCGCCAATATGATGATTATCATTATTGATTTATGGAAATGGGGCCAAATCAAACTATTTCATTATTAATCAAATATTGGACTTGTTAGGAATATCTTTGCCTTATTTCAACATCTAACTATTTATTCAACATTTGTAATTTATTTGTACGTTTTTAGACGTTCAATAATGAGTTTTATTTGTTTTACAGATTTGAAACGCGAGGCCACAATATGTCATATGTTAAAGCATCCTCACATCGTGGAACTCTTGGAGACTTACAGTTCAGAGGGCATGTTGTATATGGTTTTCGAATAGTACGTATAATATATATTAATTATATTACATGGAAACCTCAGTCTACATTTTCTTGGTAAAATGAACATTGAGAATAAATCTTTAATAATTTTCTTCTGTCAGAATCTCTCATTTCTTTCTTCAACTTTGAAACTGCGATACTTCTTAAGAATTTTATCATTCTTTTTGGTATAATCATTCATTTGGAAGAATAGTCTCCCTATACGTACAATTCTTCATGCACTTACAATTCTGCCTTTCAGTCTTCATTGAAAATTTTTTTTTATTACTTCCAGACCTCTTGACGATTACAATAGCAAAAAGTACGAGGTATTATAAAAACTCAGAGAGTTTACCAAAAAAAAAAAAAAAAATATCTGTACCTCTTAAACAGTCAATAAGAGGGAATATTTTAAAAAGTGAAATTCGACAACCGGAAAAGCTATATTTTTTGTCTTCTTATTTCCTATGACGGCTGTCAATATTTCTCAAAGTTGACAGAACTTAAAATCCTTTCAAATGGTTTATCATCCTTTGCACGAAAACATTAAGTTTTCCCTTTTCATATTCGGTTCTATCTTTCAACGTACCCGTGCTTATCAGAGCGACTGAAAAGCTTGAAAAACGGTTCGATAACGCTGATCCGGAGTTCTTATTCTTTGTGCACTAAATGATCTCCTCTTCTTCTCCTTCCTTTCAGCATGGATGGCTCCGACCTCTGCTTTGAAGTTGTCAGACGTGCAAGTGCTGGTTTCGTATACAGCGAAGCAGTAGCCAGGTATGCATCCCTCGAATGAATCTTAAAAAAGAAAATAGTTCACATGAACAGATGACATGTTACATTACAGCATCATAGCCATGGAACATGGTCCTTGAACATGTATAATCATTTGATCGATTAAAAAATTAAAAAATGAAATTTGGCTGACATGTTTTTCAAGAAGATCGTTCCTGCGATAATAAAGTCGATCGCTCGTGTTCATCAGTCAAGTATCAAGATATCGTTCAGTCTGAAATTTGTCTGATACCACCAAACTGATTTTGAAAATTCTTGATATTCAAAACAACAATATGATAAATAGGACTATTTATATATACACATACGCTCGTCGAATGAGAAGAGTGATATTAATTTTATTATTAATTTTGAAAGATTGTTATCGTTATAGTAATAATTTTCGAGAAAAAAATCTTGACTAGTTTTCAACGGATCACGTCGCCCGCTTATATTAAACTTTGTTCAAGCGTCGTTGATTGATGAGATCTCGTGGAAAATTCTGGGTCGCCTTTACATCTCGACGAACTTTTATGAAATTTCGGTACAATGAGTCCATTGCTCAAGACGAGTTTTGAAAACTCAAGAAAGAGTGGCCTCCGAGTGTTTATTACGAATAATGAGTTTCCTTTGGTGCATACTTGATTCGCCTATTAAAATTAAAGCTAATTATCTTTTACGTCCATTGTGAATTGATTCTCTGTTTAATCGCTTGTCGAAACCATGAAAGTGCTGCTTTAAGTCTCACGTAACAATTATAGGCAACTGGTCCACAAGTATCAGATTCCTGCTGCAGCGTCGACCGCTGTATAGTCGCTTCATCAAATTTCCTTCCTACGTGGTAAAGATTACTCCGTTTACCACTAAGATTTACGGAGTGTCCGCCGGTAGATAAATGATCCAGCATCATTAATCGAATCCTTCTGAAATTTGTTAAATCTTACGGAAACTGTCCGACATATTAATTTTGCAATATTCTTGCCCGTTATTTATCTCGTATCTCCAAAAAAGACAGACTATCTATCCTTTTTCATTTATATTCTATACATATTGCATCACGAGACTTACGGTATCGTATTATGAAATCAACCATTAGTTTCTCAGGCTGCATTTCTGTATCCGTGAAAAAGCTTTTTATTTCCTGTATCAGAACGTGTGTATATATATAGCAGTATACTATGTAACAGTAACTCCTGAAATCCGACAAGCAATTGTTCCCGTTTCCGTAGTGAAAGCCGAGTACTTTCTACGTGTTCCGACTATAAGTAAAGTGCATTATCCATTGTCACCCTATGTTTCAGTCACTACATGCGACAGATCTTAGAAGCCTTACGTTACTGCCATGAGAACGACATAATTCATCGAGATTTAAAGCCGCAATGCGCCCTTCTCGCCGGGAAGGAAAATTCAGCTCCCGTGAAGCTGCGCGGATTTGGAGTCGCCGTGCAGCTTCCGGCGTCGCAGCCCAATGGCGTCGGTATGTATGTTTTATTTTAGTTTTTACCCTGTTCGTTTTTTATATTTATTTTTTTGTCGAAAAAAAAAAAACAAAAAACAAGTCTAACAACTTACTCAGGCCTGGACCCAAGGGAGCTGTGAATACTGGATGCTGGCTCTTAGTTTTGATGCTGAACAGTTTCGGGCCCTAAAGGCAAGAAGCCACCAAAATATTAGTCTGCGACATTGTTATGGCAGACCTTTCGTGTCCCTTGATATATGCAGGAACGAGTAATCACACTGTCGACATTTTCCTCGGGCTATATGGAATTCTCTGTGTTACTTGAGACGGGAATGTACGGACGGGGGTTGTTTATCTATAAATATCTTGCGGGGGTTGGCTATTAGGAGTGGGAGGAGAGGGAGACTATTTTCGGGTTTCCACTCTTAGAAATTCAGTTACTATATCCATATATGTACGTAGATGGTATTTCGAGTTTCGACGTTATTACAGCTTTGGAATTGTGCCAACGGTTAAGGATTCACATTGGGGTGGTTGAATTTTGAAAATTTTACAATTTCATTTTTCATAAGCAATTACAGAGCCAGCATCGAGCGAATATCACGTACATCGAGCTACAGACTCTATAGCAATTTTTTTTTCTCTAGAAATTAGGTAAATTTTACACGTGCGTTCAGCGTGTACAGAGACACAAAAGCGTTCGGTATACGTCGTAGAGGCAATATTCGACGCGTACTATAAATGCAGTAACAGAATATTTTTAATTATATAATTTTAATTAATACGTTGCTTCAAAATAATCGTCAGGTGATTTCAATCGATTCACCTTTATTTAAATAAAACTTTTTATTACAATCAATAACACGCCCGCTCTATGCTCGAATCAGATTCAAAATCTTATACACACCTACATGGATATGGATGACAGTGACGTATTAAGCATACGTATTTAACGGTCGCGTATGATATAATCAAAAAATTGACATGGTTCAAAATTTCGCTGAATTTCTTCATTTTCCTTTCATTCTTCATCCATCTCAATCGATAATTGCTTATCGTACACTGTATCCACCACAATTTGTATCTGGATACCTATTAAGATGAGATCTTCGATTTTGATCTCGGTTCCGTAACTACTTCGCCCAATATGTACTTCCAATGATGTTAATCAGTCTGCCTCTTAAGATATCCGACAATCTTTCAATCGTGAAGCGCACGTTTCGCGATACGTATCTGAAACTTCATAAAATTCTTCGCAGTGTCGAGTAACCTTTACCCAGGTTGACTCAGTACCCCATCATTATTATCGAACGTCGTCCTATTGTAGTGAGTTAGCCTTTGTCGAAAGGGCAGCTCAACATTCCCGGAAGGGTAGTTTGTTATTCTTATGTACGGTACAGAATCCAACTCGGATGTCAATCCATTTATTATTTAAGCACGACCTTAATTAACGTTGTCAAACGTCGCAGCCAACGGAGGCTTAACTTGGTACAGATTCTGAATGACGTCTTGAAAGATGCAGGAGGAAAAGGTTGAGGGTTGGTATATTAGCGGTGGGAAATAGGTTAACTTTCATTGACAAAGCTGATTAAGTGCTTTTGTTGTAAAAATGAAATTTTGTTTGACAGTTTTGCTTTTATGGAAAAAAAAGGGAAGAGCAGAGTATTTTTTTCACGTAAAATTCAAACTGGGACAGTACGCACTTTCGATAGAAATTAAATATTGCCTCTTCGAATTTACAATGTGAATTTTTCGCGCTTTAACATTACACTCTGATAAGCGTGATTATTCGTGGCACTAGTGAATATTCCGGTTTTTCTTTTTTAATTTAATTAATTCATTGTTGGATGCTAATTTGTAAGACTTTTCTTACGCACTTAACGCTTCGTTGAAAAATAATTGCCGTCGCCAATTCGATACTCTTCATGTTCTATGTGCCGAATGCGAGGGTGTTTTTTTGAAAAACATCCCTTAGTTTTGTATCATTAAGTTGGTTATACCGGTCTCTCAATCATTAACGGTATTCAAAAAAGGCAGAATTATCATTGATATTTTAAAAAAAATTTTTGGGTTATGTTACGAAAAAATGACAATGGCGAAAATACATCTGCTTGCAAAATGCGTTTTGCGACGATCGATTAATTAATTTATGTTATCGATCAATTCTTCATATTCAGCAATGTTACTGTTGATTAGCAATCACGGTATTAACAGCTTTCGCCGATTGGTAATCATCAATGCGACTATGCTACAGTCACTCATAAAGCCTTGCCATATGCAAATGCAAATTGGTGCATTATGTCGCCCTGGACTGATAACGTATATTATTGGATGATATCGCAATATACAATCGTCCAGAGCGATTAAACAGTCTGACGTGTTGACATGAAAATAAAAATACGTATTTCGAGCAATTCGTGCTTCTAGAAGTCAAATTATTGCTTTCAGCTTCTGTGCGTGCATTACATTTAATATGGTAGGAAGAATTAATACTTCAAATCGAAAATTAATAAAACATTCCCAGGCACGTTTTAACGATCGATAGAAACAATCCGTGTCCAATGTTAACATTTGCTATCCCAAGTTACGTACTTGGGACAAATTCGTTATTATGAAAAGTGTCTAGATACCTGTAAGTTTCATCTCCTCGAATTTAATGATTGATCATGAGGTCATGGTACTCCGTTATCGTGGTCTAATATCAGCTGACAAAAATAATTTTCAAAATTCTCTATACTTCGTCAGTACGTAAATATATACAGTATCGGTATATACGCCATACAGCATATCTTGATTTTGATTAATTTAAGAGTTACAGACTAGAAGTAGAGTAAAGGTCATCCCTGTGGTAAACCGTCCACTACGGGTTGCCTTCCGAAAATCGTGTTATACGCGACCACAGTGAGTCCAAATCCCATGGACAAAGTTCAGAATAGCAGATTTCACACTTTCCTCTCTAGCGTACCACGGAGCAGAGGGAACATAAAGGAGAGATAGGAGCGGTCGTATAAAAGTGGTCACAAGCCGTCCTAAAGCTTTCGACATAAGTTCAGCGGGAGCACAAACTTTCCACTGTTCTTCGCAAGCCACAGGGCAACGATCGATATACGCCTAACCACCTTGGAAGCACCAAACGTCGGTCCGACGTCTGAGAATCGTAATGAAAAAAATATTTCATTTTTAAAAGAACGATAAAAGCCAAGATTTAGATCGCATAAAAATTTAGTCACGTGATTTATACATTATTTCACACACGTTACTCGCGCACGTGGTTGAGCATTAAACTTTAGCCTCTGACCCGCTCGGCGATCTGACCTCTTTCAGGTCATCGTGGAATGCTCGGAATCACCAAATGACCTGAAGACCCTTATTGGATTTGACGATCGATCGCAATGTTAAATTAGATTGTTAATTAGTGTGGAAATTATTAACGAGGCTTCTATAAGATTTGCGTATACGACTGATAACGTGAATTTGGTTTGAATGAGTGCAGAGTGTTACGCAACCGAGTATCGGCAGTGTCTGAGCCCAAAGGGGCAGCTCTACTTGAAGGCCGACAGCGAGGGTAAGCCTGACCTAACCTTTAATCATCACTTCCGCAGGAACCCCCTGTGTCACTACGTCATTCCACCATATTGTATTATGCTACCGTTATATCCGATTCGTGTACCTTCCATATTATAAAAGCTGCCACCGCTTGTCTGCTTGCTTCCCACGTCCGTCGTGACGTTTTCGATCCGTGTTATAATAATAATAATAATGATACTTGAACCCTTGACCATCCTCAAATTCTCTTGACCGTTATATATTCTCTTGTTATTATCGTCATCATTTGCGTATAGTCCATCAGTCATCATTCACAGTAACACACAAACGATCATTAATGCATTTACCTTTTTTTTTCGTATTTCATGCTCGTCTCGTTATCCTTTCACCCAAAGCATTAGTTAAATGCTGCTTTTCATAAATAATAGTATAAAAATTTTTAATGACTATAATAATCTGAAATATAAAATAAAACCAGAGGCAATGGTATTTGTTCTTTGAGAACATGCAACCACCGGTGCATGCATCTTGACAATGCAGTTGCACTTTCGCGGGGAGTCGGGTGCATCGGGTGTGGCCAAAGATGAGTGAAATTAGGAATGCAGAAAGATTCATACGAATGTACACAGGAACGTCATTTGTCATAAAGCGAGGAACCAGGAACGATTGTCGATCACGTTGAATCGAAACGTTTGGATTTAATGAGGAATAATGTTTTTAATGAATTTGTTTGAAAAAAAAATTTTCTTTACAAATTTTTCGTTGCCGATTAATTTTTTTTATTGGGTAGATTTAATTTATTATGAAGGAATATTTTTATTTATTTATTACATAAATGCGAGTACACACGACACACGACAGACCAATATAGCAATGCAGTCTTAACTGCCATTACGAGCAACGATGCATTTTTTCCAGCAATCGAAGAAAATTGATGTTTTATGGGGAAAAAAACAAGCATCGAAGCCTTCGCAGATATTGCAACAATACCACTTCTATTTCTATTCTTTCGATAGGACTGACATCTCCAAGCTGCAATTTCCCTTTCGAGGACCTGACCGACGCTGAGGATTCGCTAGTGAGCGACGCGGAGGACAACATTGGTATTCATGCCTGTTCATCCATACGATTCTACAAGACGAGGGTAGAAGGGAATAGAGACAATCGTTTAGCCACAACGGATACTCGATTTTAAATTCCGATCAATCGATATCGGAGACTTCACATGCACTCTTGAATACAGTTCAATTTCATTTATAAATTCCAACGAGATATTCATTTCTCGTAAACTCTGAGTCCAGTTGCCTACAGTTGCCTTCTTTAAATCTATAGTCTGTTTCTACTACGTGATACGTACTCGTGATACGTACTTGTACTTACCATATCAGGTTACGTACTATTTTCAATACTCTCGTATGATCTCTTATCAATTTACATGTGACCGATCGTCGCTAAAATTGATACCGATCTTCTACCTTGACCTGCAGATTCTGTATCGTCTTTGATAATAAATTTAAAACTTCCATATGGAAAATTCGTGCCGATTATATTTCGAGGTTTGATCATTTCAATTTTTACAGAATCGACCTCGCGTGACCCCAAGTCCTTCTACCCTCGTTTCATAAACTTCGGTTATGTCAGCTTGAGAAAATGGAGTATCCTCCAGTTGATTTGTGTGCCGTAGCCGTAATTCTTCTCAACGTCGTGAAGTGAATTGTCCTGGACGAGTAGTCAATAATATATATATCCATGGGGTCCTTAAGAGTAAGGCCCCTCGGGGCCCTTCATTCTTTTTTTTTGCCACGCCCCGAGGAGCATCATCCGCGTAGAGCGCCAATGACTTGAGCTTCTTTCTTCTAGAAGGTGGAATATTTTTTTCACACTCTTTTTACTTTCCTTCCTTATCTTTTCCATTTATTTTCTCTTATTTCCCCTTTTTACAGACCTTTCGCGCCTGGTATGAAAAAGTACCGAGATACGAATATACAGTATATTGTACAAAAATTCAAGCACTCAAGACCTCAGATTATGTCTGATATAATGAACTGATATAGTGATTGAGATACTGTGCTTTGTTATCAGCACAGTTTTATTAATGTCTTCTATGTCGTCGTTGTCCTTAGTGGTAGTAGACTAGCCTGTTTCTATGTCTGTCTGTCTCTGTCCGTACCATAGTATTCGCTCTATAATATGTTTTCCATTATACTATACTATATTCCATTACAGTAATAATTGCAATTTCATATGATTTCTATAAGAAGTCCTCAAACCTACAAGTCTTTATTATTATATATCACGTGAGAATTAGTTCAATGGTAAACTAGGTATTTTCGTTTGGTTAGAAACGAGCCTTAGCAACTGTTATACATATCATAATATAAAAGTATGACATCTTCGCGTGTTATATCGATTAATCGAAAAGATAAAATAAATAATAAAATCAAATTAATCGACCGAGAACGTCTCGTTTCTGGTTCCTTCAATTACTTTTTTCCCTTTTTATCTTTTTTTTTTTTTTTTTTTTTTTTTTTTTTTTTTTTTTTTTTTTTTTTTTTTTTTCTATCAACCCTCTCTTCTCTTTTATTACCCTGCAATTATCCTGCTCGACGTTCATCCACTGTCGTAGTTCGAAATGTCGCTATTACTATTTCTACGGATGGTAGAGAATCTACGAGAATCAATATAGCCGAATAATTTCACTGGGATTTCTCAATTGAACGAGTATGTTCTTGGGTGTGGCAGCACTGCCATTTCCGTAGGCCATCGCGGTGGATTAACGTCGAATAACAATAGAAATTCAGATTAGTTATAGGACGCCTGGCTTAGGCTTAAAGCTCGTTGGATTAAAGTGCAACGAACTCGTATAGCGCTTTCGAATGATCCCCTTTACGTTATGCGGCCGGTATTCACTATCGTTGTCACTTTTGATATTTGATTTTCGAAAATTTTTTGAAAAATGTACTTTTCGACTTTAACGTATTACGGTATTATTATATTTTCGGCAATTCACCATTTTTTTTTTTCGCCATATCTGTGAAACTGAAAATCCCATTGGAGTGACGAGGAAAATTGTGGTCACGTATCTGACACTTTGCAAAAAGCTATATTGTCTATTTTCAAGACGTACTACTTTATATTCTTGACTTGGATCGTTACACGTCCTTAATGGATACGACGTTAAACTTTATTGTTTCGCAAGAACAAAGAAAAAAGGTTGCCGAGTGACTCTCTTGCTAAGCGATTAACATTACGTTCATGATCTGTTTGAATCATGAAAATAAAAATATAATAAGACTTTGTTCGACTCACGAACAATATCAAAGGAAATAAAAAATGTATTAATATATATTTAAAACTAATTGTTTAAAATTTATTTCTTCTATATCTGTACGCTTCCAGGATTGTTTAGCCATCTGTTCAATGTTATTTCTTATGTACACATTTAATTGTCTTTCCATTATTTCTCTCCTTTACGACGTTTTCGTTGTTGGGCTGCTCGTTTATCTTGTTCGACATTGAATTTCCTTGGGAAATAAAAGACGGAATACTTTTTGCGATTGGCGTGCATCTCGCTTAATTGTATCTTTAGTGCTTCTTGTATTGGCATTTGCTTTATATGTGTGTATTTATATATATATATATAATAAATATATATTATACATATGCATAAAGATACAACATTCACCAGATGTGATATACGTGTTCCTCTGATATTTTAATTGCTTGCACATATGAATTTTCTGTGTATGTAGACTGCTGGTATATGCTGATTACATTAAATCGATAACTATTATTGTCAAACGCACGGTCGTGCTTGCAAAACACCCATAATCATTGAATTATAAAATTTTGCAATTATCATTATACGAATTATTTGCATTACGTGAATATTATCATTTTTCTGTAAATGTTTCTCTTCATGTATCTCCACCTCATGGTCGCATAATTTTATTTATTTATCGCTTTGACGTACACGAATTTTGGTCATATCGAACGATCCAGTATTACCGTTAATCATTGCCACATCAATTGTCCTAATTGATCACATTGAATTTCGCACCATAAAATTGAATCACGAAATGTCACATACATATTTGCTCGTCAAATTCAGAATTTTTATAATTTTTTTTTCCAACGCTTATTCGATTCCCATTATAAAACGCATAACGTATTTTTTTGAAAATTTGTAAAAAATCTAACACTACAATCAAAATAGCGTTCTGCGTTTTAAATTCGAATTTCAAAGTGTCTCTATATAAATATGAAATGTATGTAACAGTCGTAGAAAAAATATTACAATTATTCTTTTTCACTTGGACCGAACAGGTCGAGTCGGATGTCCGCACTTCATGGCACCGGAAGTGATACAACGACGGCAATATGGAAAACCAGGAGACGTATGGTCGGCTGGTGTACTTCTCCATGTGTTACTGACTGGTACGCTACCATTTATTGGCTCCCGAGATCGTCTGCGAGAAGCGATTTGCCGAGGGCGCGTCCAGGTAGGGATTCTGATATCATTAGCTTAATTCACATTGCTATGACCAAGGTGGTGATTGGGAATGCGATCTCAATCGATCACACAAAGTGCGGTTAATAATTGGAATGTCCTTTGCAGATGGAAACGGCTATTTGGGATTCCATCAGTGAAACTGCCAAGGATCTGATCCAAAGGATGCTAACTACGGATATTAATCACAGAATCACTATCCAAGAGGTGCTCAATCACAAATGGCTAAGAGTAAGTGGTGCAACGATGCAATGCTACTTACAGCCAACTCTGCCAGAAGTAATCACCCTGTACTGGAAATACTTTTAATCCAGCTGTACTGGTATCGCTGGGTCCTTGAATAGCGTTAAATAATACGTGTTCTTAATGCGTGGAATTATAGTATGTATAATATGAGGGGCAGGAGTTTAAAACTTTAAGCTACATTCACAGTTTCGCGTGTTGCCTGCTGCTAGCTACCAGTACGTTTTCACATTTTCATTGACTTATCAAAAGAGTATTTAATGTCGCAAGAACTCTGGGAGAGTCTGAATTTTACAAACACGCAAAGTTGCGCCGTGGTTGTGAGTGGTTGGTGATGAGTGTGTGCTCCAAGGGTTAACCAGTGAAGTAAAGAAGGGGTTAGAGGTAGTTTACCATCCAAGTAATACACATGCAAGTGGGTTATCGATTCGCAGGGGCAAACTCGTGCGGTCAATAAAAATAAGGGTGGCGAAGTATACTTTCTGCGATATCGTACTAGTGTACCTGGTCACACTGTCGTGATCTTGGATGGAATACTTTAGTATTAGTATGCAGAGTATCCGTTTAACTGTTATAGATAGAACGTACTTGTTAAATTATTTGTATAGTTTTTTCGGTCGTTTAATTTATTTAGTTTGCATACGAAACATTTGGATATGAGGAGCTTTTAGGAAAATTATTTACATGCTACAGTCAATTAAGAGCTACGTTTTTTGTTACAGGATCGTGACAAGGGTGCGGCACGTGTACATTTAGCAGAGACTATAGAGGAACTTAAGAAATTTAATGCCAGGCGAAAATTGAAGGATGCAGTAATGGCAGCTGTCTCGTCACCAAAGTGGCATGCTCCGTATTCGGAGGCTAATGGCGATAGCTTTTCTGACGTAGGAGACGATGAGGTCGTGACTACAGGTGTGAAATTATTAACTGAAAATTGGTTAAATAAGCGCGTGGTTTCTATTGCCATTATTTACTTAGAATTCTGATGAGCGTTATTGTTTAATTGGTATTTATCATTGTATATCTGTTTCTTATGAATAGTTTGCCACTTGAAATTTCTTTCATTGACTATTATATGCCACTTAATGATAATTACAGTGGTCGAAGTGCCCACTTAGCACTCTATGCTGGATTACTCTTTGTTGAGATTAATTGAAGGCTGGATCACGATTCTCATTGCTCAGTTGCAAATGCTTATTTGCATTGGAATCTCTTATAGACTTTTATATGTTTCTCTTACTTGTGACTCTAGAGTTTTATTAATAAGAACAAGTGGTGCTTGAGGATTGTAATGAGAGAGAATTTATTCAGCCTTGAGAGATAATGGATCCTACATAATTTATATTCAAGGCTAACAGCTGGCGATTGATAATATTATATTTCTGTGCAAATATGTGTAACACTTTAATTCAATCGCATCTTGCTATTTGCTTTACTGTGAGATACTGTGATACGGTTTGCGTTCATATTTGATATTTACATATATGAGTATCGTTTTCCGTGTATACAGAAAATGTATAATTCTTTAGGTAACGATAGATCATTATTTTTGATAATGGCAATAAAATCGAATTTTCGCAACAATTGAATTTATAAATTATATGTTTTTCACAGGTGCTGTAGCTGAAATCGTCGATTCTCTGGACGATATAGAAATTCTACAAGAGAGCAGCAGATTGCCACGAGGAGAAATTATTTCTACCGTTGATGATTTACGACTTCGAGCAATATTAGAGGTGAGATGTGCCTCTTGCATACTTATGCGACCTATTTAACATCGTCAGAGGTTGTCGAATGAGAATATAAGTCCCGCAACTTTGCAATTGTCCGAAAATTTCAAAACTTTTAATATAATGTTAGATCATGGCGAAGTTCCTGAAACTCAGGTATGATAATGGCCCCTCTTTTTCCGCTTGAGGTGATTCAAGCGGTCTTGGGGAAACAGCTGTAAAGAGACGATAGTGAAAGTACGTCAATTTCTCTGGTAACAACAAACGTCTGTATTTTCCCCGCAGAACAACCCTTAAATATCAATGACTCATTTACAGTCACACCCAGACAACAGAAATGTATTTTAAACTTACATTGGCACAGTAATTCCATTTTTCACTACTCAACGTATTACAAAAAAAAATCAGTCATAATATCTTCATTAAGTACTTCATCGGATGAGATTCAGTAAGAAATTTTAAATTATGATATATCAAGGGGTAGAAGCTAGTGATTAGAGCACCTGAATTCATAACACAGATGGTAAAGTAGAATTTACGTTTTACCGAGGTGCGTAGAATTGATCCACGCTTCTTCCCAATGGCGTCTGCGCACCCTACCTCCCCCAGCAGTCGTGGATAAATCGTGCGACGTACTAGGAAGGAAAGTATTCGTGCCCCTTGGATATTATCCTTTTCTTCTTTCCCCAGGGATCGTTTTATCCCCTAGTTTGCCTACTATTTAGTAGCACAAGGTACGCGCGGCTACCGGAAGTGGAGCCACTGTACATATTCTGGCTGGTATCACTCACGAGAGAACCAACCACCCTCTTAATTTCTCCCGCGCAAGCGTTTCCATGGCCGACGTGGTGTAGGAAAAAGCTTGACAGCTATAGACAATGCTACGTATAATTGAACATAGCCCGTTTCGCGATAGGCCTGATTTATCGGCAACGTTTGACGAATGCGCGTAGCACTCGTACTTTGCAAAAATAATGTCACGGGGGTGAAAATTTTACGCGGAAAATGCACCTTTACCAACTCATGTTCATCGGCGAAGCCGAACTGGCCGGTGATTTGTTAGAAGTCGCGGCTCTCTTGGTAAGTGACGCACGCTGGAGTCATTGGCATCTTGAAAAATAACTTTTCGATTTTAATAATCGACAATAAATTCATGCGATTAGGAATTTTTAGTACAAAAATCATCTTTTTCTTTGTTGGGCGTGCCGGCATGTACTTCAGTGCCACTATGGTCAACGACCTGAAACGTTTGAATAGCAATATTAGGACATCTTTTGGATTCTTGAAGAACTAGAATCCCCAGAACCAGAAAAATTGAAAGATCTGGAGGGGATTGTGTTGTTCCTGGTCAACCGATCGATGACCGTCGAAAAGATGCTCTGAGGTTTTATTGGTCGTTTAAGATTGTCGTTACAAAAATAATGTCACATTACCTTAGATTGGGGATGATAAAGAAAATATTGCCGATAAGCATTAGGGTTAGCTCTCCATTACGGAAACATCAACTATCGCTAATAAAAAATATTTTTTCTGGTTTCCACAATATTTATGTATACAGAATTACCGATTATCTTTAACACTCGCTTATAAAAGATGGTATCCTTATCAGGAACCAAGGAATTTCTGTATTACAATTGATTTCCTTATCTTTTCAGCTCTATGACAGAATCTCAAGTTGTGTACCCACACTAAATCGACCACCACAAGCCGATGCGGTGCAACGTGCACGTGAAGTGGAAGATGTCCTCCGGGAAGCAGAGCTTTCAGCCATCCGGAATGTGGACAGAGCAGACCTTCGGGAGCTTCAGGATCTTTTGGTGCAGCCACACTTCAGGGTGAGTTTCTACCACATTTAAGTTATGCCATACTCTACAGTGTAGATTATTGATATATTTTAAACTTGTTTATCTGAACGGAGCATATGGATGAAGCGTACAGTTTGAAATTGCAGATATTTATGTTTAACCTGTACTTCCATCCCAGATATCGACCTCGATTTAGCCAGCTAAGCAGCTGCAATGGAAAAATCTTCATGACCTACGTACGAAATGAGTTCTCAATTGAGATGAGATTTTCAGCTGTACGAGATGAGATTTTCAGCTGTACGACGAGGAGCTTTCGTATTTGATGCTTCGATCAGCGATTTTACGGTACAGCAAACTGCGAAGCGAGCCGCAAACGTTTGCGATTGCACTTCTTCCCGAGGAGCACAGTGGGCTTTACCGGTTGCATTTTTATCGCAGTGTTTGACATCCGCGATACACCGTAAATGGGCCACGAAGATGTAGGTCGATCGTTAAAATTCTCATTTAAAAATCCCGTAGCAGTCGAGCTAGTGAGCCTGCACGGGGTATGAGTTAGCCGACGAAACGAGCTCTGATAGGGGGATGAATCTATGGACCATGGCTGACTGACTTATTAATTTTTCTACCTCACTGGGACACCAGCTAGACGTCCATTGTTCGAACTTTTCTGCTGGGACTGTTCACTGATTGTGAGTCCTCGCATCATCCAGTCTCCACGTCAGTTGGCCAGCTACTAGTCAAGACCTATGAATAACTGAAAATTCCACTTATACACTTGATAGTTCAGTTTTCCATGTTGTGGACTTTCGTGATCTTCGCCTTTGGGAGTCTGGATATCTTCCATCGATGCTTTCATCAATTTCATGAATCAACGGGAAGAGATAGATCAGCCCTCGACGTCTCTGAAGTGTCAGGAACTTTGATCCCCCTATACATTCCTCAAGCTTTTTTCTACTTCAGATAGAAATTTTCAATTAAGCATTCCATCATAAGAACTTAAGGTACTTTATTTTTCTACCGTCTTTACCGACAGTTCGTTTACTTTCACCGGAGAGTCGGTGCTATTAATCGTGTCTCTGTGATTATAGAGCTTCCACTCGGTATGTACAAAGGAAATAAAAAAAATCTTCACGTGACTATTGAAGCAACGCCGTTCACCCCACAATTTCGAATCACACCGGTTCCCTTCAATTGTTCAGACATGATCAAAGCGAGTTCTATGCCATTGGACAAGTTTTCAGCCAGTGAAAGAAATAGACAGGACAAATTTTACTGACAATATGAAAAAAAAAATTGTTATCACATCACAACGTTTTGGCTCGTATCTAACATAATCCAATAAACTGTCACGTCGGATTCTATTCCATTCTGTATATCTTTGTGTCAGTTACAAGCAATCTTCCAGGTCAGTGCAGCGACTGCAGTTCTTGACAGTGATAGGATATTTTCATCGAGTCTCATCCTTATTATCCATAATATTTATCACTCTGGGACGTCCGTAGTTCGCAGAGGTATATTACGTGCAAACCAGGCTCCAGCAATTCGTACCCCATCTCATCCAGCGAGAAATACCCGAGGGATTTATTCTCAGGTTTGGATAATCTTTTGATTAATGAGTACATTAGTAGTTATCTGAACTATAGATTTTCAAGTAGCTACGGTTTGTTGCTTCTCATCAATTACGTTCCTTTTCCAAGTGTACCAACGATATTTCCACTGGTTCAATCCACCGAGAAAGGACCTAGTGCTTCGAAGAGAAACTTGGAGTGTTTGCAGGATCTGGATGGGAAACGCGGCATATCATCGAACCAACTCAGTATGAAAATACGAGATGAGAACGATTTCTTTTATGGAAAAGAAAACAAGAAAGCATCATTCCTTTCTTATCCATCTTGGAATCCCGGGCTGAAGTCTGGCTTAAAGCGAGTGGATAAAAATAAAGAGTCGCGTCCTACCTAGTCGATCTTCCGGCAGTGACATCAAGTGGCCAAGGGAAGTGGAAGAAGTAGGAAGTGGAGGAGAAGATTTGCAATGCAGGGGTAAACACGGCAGGGTCCTTGACACATTTCAAGTCGATATCATCGAGGAGCCGTCCCATCGTTACAGCAACCCAATATCGGAATTCCAATAACGAACTCCAGTCTGATGAATAATCTTAGCATTACGGGACGACCCCATGGTTCATCCTTGGTCTTTGTTTTTTATCTCATAGTCGCTCCCTGGTAAAGGGTAGGAGAGGGGCGGAGAAGGAAATTCGTCATTAGCCAATTCGTAGCCTGGAAATTTGCGGATTCGCTAAAACAAATTTCTCTGGTCGATAAAATGTAGAAGCTTGATTGGTACCATCGTTTAAGGTTATTTAGTTCCGTCCTTGCTTGGTCTCTGTCGAGTGGTAGAAAAATATTGTAAAAGTTCATAAAATCCAGATTCGTTTCCAGAGAGCTGATTATTGTATATTTTATAAATATTCTAAGTTACGTGAAAACTGAGACCAGACTGTAAGACGCTATGTGAAACACGAGAAAATCAATTATCAGAATCTCAAAGACTCTTCGCTACTTTATAAAATATACTCGTTTAAGAAACGTTATCTTGTCGTAAGAGCTGCTTGCAATGAGCAGAAACTCATTGCCGTCTCACCGGGGATATGAATCAATTTTTCAATTTCAAAAGTGAAAAATCACCAAGGGTCTTATTACATCAAAAAGGAACAGTCTACGCAAGATAAAAAAAAAAGTAATATAAAAATCAAACTCAAAAAAAGGTCAACATCCCCGGATATGAGGACATCGAAAAACACACATCGAAGAAAGTAAATTTTCTAATATAAAACCAGACCCTCAGAAATCGCCTCAATTTCCAGAAGCAATATAAACTAATAGTGCAGGTTAGGTTAGATTTATCTGTACTACGTATTGCAATCTGTTCTGTGCAATTCGTCCTGCCGGACTGCGTTGGGGTTGGACGTCGCTACTGGTATACGAAGCATGAGAGTTTCGCCGGGGGTCGTCCCGGGGTGGGTAGAACGAAGGAAGCGACGTACCGGGGTGGACGGGATGGGGCTGGAGGAGGGTGCTACAGGCGCCAGGGCACGAGCTAGTATGCCGCAGAACGTAGATCGCGAGTGACGCTGGCTGCGCCCTTAGCCCGTCGTTCTGTAATCGCGATTATCACACGTGCTTTAAAAAACCCTTTATAAATTCGCAAAACCGTGCTTCAGCAGCGCCACGTCATGGACGCCATGCCGTGTGCCGGATATCACCTGTTCTACGAATGTAATCATTGTCCTGTGCCAATTCCGGTGTAAACAGTGCACCCTCGTTTTTCCTACCCCTCGTGTCTCAAATGCTCATAAGTTTGACCCTTGTGCCGTGGGTTTAGGCCTATCGACCCGAACCAATAACTTTGCCATATCCTGAAACACCTTAATCGTACCTTTAACAGTATTACCTCTTTGAATTGTTATTTGTATTTTCGTTCGGTCAAACATAACCTAGTACCTAACCCTTTTATATCTGTTAGCTATATGTATTATCATTGTATCTTCTGATATCGCTCTAATACACTTAAGCTATTCGTCCAATTGATAATTGAACTTAATTAATAACTTTTTTTATTATATTATATTATATCCGAGGTCTTCATATAATTTTTGTATTTTTCACGTAATTTTAGTGATACGGTACGACCGTATCACTATACTGCGTCGCAATGCGTTAGTCAAGTGGGTTTAAAGTGAATGGGCCTAGGATGAGCTGACCTCTTGCGACTGGTTCCAAATCGATCCGTAATGCTAATTAATATCCTGGACCGCTAACTGATTCTCGTGGTTCACCTGGACTCTTCGTTAATCCTGTTCTCATGGAAGGACCGTTATTTATTGGCAAGGCTGTTTCCGTGAGCGATGGGAATTCGATTGGAAGTGAAGTGTGGGATTAGAGAGAACCTTGCATCAGTATAGCAAACGAAATTCCATGTTTGTATTAAAGTCTCGAAGGATCAATGATAAACGATGCTTTCAATATGCATAAAGGATTCGATGCCCTTTTCTCCTCAACAACAGAACCATTAGATTTTACGTGGCTTTATGAAAAGTTTCTCTCTATAGATGGATTAGATGGTTCAACTTTGTAATCTTTACGTGGCAACCCCGTAGGTATCTACTTTAAGATCTTTATTTATAATACGAACTTCCCTTGATCTCTGTTTATCTTGTCCAGGTTCATTCTCGCTTCTCGTCTGATCCTGAATGGTAAACTATTCCTGAAATCTTGGAAACTCTTGAACTGATGATTCTGCGACAAACGTATATAGATATACACTCGAGCACCAGCTCCTCACATGGGATATATACCAGAAAGGATATTCCCACGAGGATCCTAAACGGGAAGGACCATCCGAACAGTAGGATCCTTGTAAATAATAATACAAAAAGCGAAACCCTAGTTCTGTGTTCGATTAGGTAAACATGAATAATTCCCATAGAACGATTGCTCTCCGATACATTAAATTAATGAAATTGTCTATTCATACCGGTAAGCAGGTATTCTCGTGACGTCTTATCTAAGCGTAATTTTAGACAGCCGCCAAAGTATCATCCTATAGTACCTACCATATAACCATAAACGAAAATCAATAATTTCACGGTCTCGGCATAAGCTAGAGCCACATCCTCCATTGATTGCTCCATAATTCATATCATTATCATAATCAATCCCAAAGGCAAACAAGTACTACCTGCCGTCGTCACCTGATCTCTGACCCAAATTGTCTTTGGCGCTGATATAGCGCGTGGGCGTGCACCATCCTATAATGCGTTTACAGGGGACGAGTTTGCTGTCGAGAGGCGGATATTCGAATTGGGACAAAATATTAGTGCGGCAGATGTTACCAGTCGTAAGAGGTCAAGCCGGTAGTACAAAAATTCTTCCAGATTCAACAATCGCCCCTCGAACCTGTATCTGTCTCTTCCGGTCTCTCGTGTTTCTCTTTCATTTTGGATCCTTCCTCTGTGCCAGTCTGTTTCTACTATTTTTCTTCGATCTTCGCTCTCTGCCCCTTCTCCGTGACTTCAGACAGTCTGGGACAAAGATACGTGAGCTGCGTGGGTCCTGGTGCCCGTTTCGGGAAGTACTGCCTCCTTTCCACCCTTCAGCATGATTGGTGTGAAGGGGGTGGACTCTCTCGTATCTTTCAAGAGTTGCGACGATCGTTCTAGTTTCCGAAATCGTTGAAACTTCTGACCCTCCCCTCCCCCCGTTCTACCCCGGTCCCCTTCATCACCCTTTTCTCAAGTTATGTATTCTCTCTCTCTCTCTCTCTCTCTCTCTCTCTCTCTCTCTCTCTCTTATTCATTTTGTTTCTCTTTCACTCTGGACACGTCGCTACTGCAGTATCCATTGAACGAAATAAGAAAGTACTTTGGAAAAAACTTTCAACGCTCTGACGCCCTTCGAAGAAAATTCCAGAAATACGGCTGGCTGCTCGTTGCGTCACAAACTCCGGGAGTATTTTCCAAGATTTTCCTTAACCCTCTAAGCTACTACGCGATTCGTCTTTTATCTCTATCTAATCCATCTAATTAGCTTGATCGAGTCCTCCGCCTTCTCTACCCTCTAGGGAACTGATTATCTTTGATGCTCCTCGCAAACGACACCTGGGCTCGGATTGAAATTATTTTTCCACCCGAATGCCGAAGGATATTGTAGTGTCTCTAGTTGTAGTGTCTCACGTTGAATTTCTTTTTTTTACTTCGGTTTGTTTTTTTATTTACGAATACACAGATCGTATCTCTCCTACGGGTTACTGTTAACGAATCACCCGGTAGGTTAGCTGTGCAGATGGCGCTTACCGCGGAAACTAATATATTCGGAATTTCCTAACATTCTCGGACTATATTCTACCACGTGCGCTGCGCTACCTGACTTTAGCGAGAATTCGTTTGGAAAACAATCCGTTTCCGTACAAGTAGTTCCAAAATAGCTCGTATCCTTATTCCAATGTAACTTAAAACTTGAATGATCGATATAAAATTCGTCATATAAATTCGTCACTTCTCTGTATGATCGCTATGAGTTTTACTGCCGTCGTAAAGTTTTAGTTTCATTTGACACGCGGAGGGAATACGCAGACGCGAATGAGCGGAAGTGCATAATTTTATTTGCATTCACGCATTAGGCAGATGCATTTTACAAAATGGCGTTCTCCTGTACCAGAAGCAAGATGGGTCACTGGGGATTGCTTGGCTGTAGGAACTTGAGTGCTCAAGGCATACACGAGCGTGAAAATGACATTTTCACAGGGTTTCTCGGGACCCCCATAAATATTCTAAGCGTCCTCATTACACCGTGGCTGGTTTATAATTCAGGTAATTATCATAGTCGGTTCTTCCAACCCCTCATCACGCTTCCGTCTACCCGTTCGTACACTTATTCATTCGTTCGATCAATTTCTATGTCTCGCTTCGCAAAGACGAAGACAGTCGCGAAACTTTGGCAGTTTCGAAAACTTCGCGTCGACGTGACTTTACGAAAAATTTGGCAAATGGGACATATATTAAATTACTTGGATGCGCATATCGGTATATACTTCGAATACGATAACCCAACTTTGAACCGAAGCATCGATCCTGAGAGTATTGTATTGAAAACTTGTCTATATGGAAATCTTATTAATTTTCAATATTATAGTATTACACATTTATCAGGATAAACGAAATAAAAAAATAATTTACACGAAATTATAGATCAGCTTGAAGATAATGAATTTTTTCATAAGTATCACAAAATCGTACTGTAAAATATTGTCAAAATGACCGCGTGACGCCTATCAAACTTCATTAGCACATTCGAACAGGATCACCCGGTAGGTACGAATTATCGTGGGAAATGGCAAGGTAATTTCGTGGCGGTTCAAAATCGACAAGTGTACAAGTTTAGAGCGCTGTGCGCGGACCGGCGCATTGATTGAATTTCGTACGGCGAGGGTTGGCTACGGGAAGGAGGGGTAGGTCGTGGGCTTGAAAATTAGAGGATAAAATGTAGATGAGGGTAGAGAAATGGAAGTGGTGGCAAAGGGGATTTCGTAGTTCGAGGATATAAGGGACTCCAAGGCCCAAAGGACCTCATGGACCAAACTGAAGAACCAAACGGTGGACGTAACAGGCAAAGGCTTAACGTGTCTGCCTACCCTGGTCCCTTTGGCAGCCACCGTCTCATATACCCTGTACCCGCTAACTCGTCCGTTTAAAACTCAAACCCCCAGTCGAGTAAATCTCGACTTCTGGCCGTAGGGGTCCTACCCATGCTGCCTCACGGTGCGCTGAGCTACATTCAGGCGGAAATGATGGCGCCGGAAGTGTCGTTGCCGGGATAGAATTTGAAAACTCAATGGAAATGCTTGTGATAAAGGCATAAAAACGACGAGACTTCCACCGCACCTATACGACAATGCTTCCACGTCGCGCGATCACGTGAAATTCCGTATTTTCGGCAGAGCCTACACGTACAGTTATATCGCAGTCAATCTACCCGCCGTTGAGAAGAATACCAAAAGAAGTCTCTCAGGTTACATTTAAACTGGGAATCATGGAGAAAATGCCAAGGAGCACTCGAGCGTTACCTCCCTTTGATCTGCGCAGTTTTTTCAGTCGAGAATATACACTCGACCAAAGACGATTACCGAGCCGTATCGAAGCGCAAACTCTCGCAGCTTCACTGGTCCAATCGAGAAAACGCTCGAGCAGAAAGTAGGACGCGATCCGAGTAAATAGCAAATTAATCAAGTTAGACTCGAGCCAAGCGAAATCATCGAATAAGAAAGCAAAAGGACGAACGAGCAAAAGTACACTGGCAATGTAAAATCAACGTTATCCAAAAATTGTGCACTGTGACGTCATTGAAGAATCAGACGATTCACATAATTCCTTGGAAAATTTGCTCCGTTTACTGGCTGAAACGAATCAGCGTATAGAGGCTCTATAACGCGACCAGAAGAATAGCCTTGGCAGTGCACAGGATTAACGTGATGAATATACGAATTGGTTCCTGAAGTCTCTCGGCGCTCACGTTCTTATTGGAAGGGCTTATTAGTGGGCGGAAAAATGAAAGAGAGAAGTGGGCAGAAAAAAGAAAAAGAATGTATTAATGAGGTCTTGTAATAATGCAGCTTCTACCGCCTGTAGTACAGTAGGCGCCAAATTAAGAGTTCTCCAGGCAGTATGGAGAGGGCCGAGGGGACGCGGTGATTCAGCAGCGATATTACTTCTTGTATTTCCTCCGGCGAGCATTGAAGCGCGTTTTGTCATCGAGCCTCTTTGTTTCCCGTGATGCATAAACAACAAAAAAAGAAACGCGGCCATTCGTCGCCATTTTAGCCTTCTCCAAAATCCCTGTCTAAGTAACGATACCCTATATGCATTCTTGTGTTATGTACTTTGTATATATAATTGGAGTGTATATCCTCCTCCGTGTATATATATTTGGTATATTTAACGGGTCACATTTTCTTTAAATTATTCGATGTTATCATGCGTGGCAATTAGCACCTCTTTTGGACCCTACCTTTTTTTCTAGACCCAACCACGCTTATTCTGGCATTACGCATAACCACGCGTTCGCGGTTAGCGGCGCGGTTTGTGCTCGGCTGAATTTTCTAGTGCCGTCCTCTTGCGAAAATTCGCGAAAGCGGCGGGACGCCTATGCGGGCGCCCGTGCTCGTTTGAAACGTACCTAAGGTACAACCAAGGAAGAAACTGGATCGATGCTTTTGAGACACTGCCAATCCTTTAAGAGGTCGCGAGCCGCCTTCTCCAACGGGGAGGGCGGGTACTGTGAATTTGAAGAAATAGAAAAGCCAGAGAAATAAAAGGGGATGCGGACGCAGTACAGGGGGCCTGGGACGTAGAACTGCAAGACGCGGGTTCGAGTCTCCGGCTTCGTAGCTATAGGCTGGACCTAGGAACGACGCTTAGTGCATGCCTAGGCCAATTTATGGCGAAGTGCCCGAGCTTCATGGTCCCGGCCAAGAAGCTTACGCAAACAGAAAATACTTTAGGGGATATCGCGATACGTAGTATCTATGGTCAAATATTCAATCAGTCCCGATAGCAGATTAATATATCAAATCATATATTCATCCTCCTCCAAGATATATTTTTTTTTCTCAACGCACAACTACAGTCTGATACACTTCGTATTATTTTTCATTACGTTTTTACCGTATCTTTATATTCACTGTATCAAATCCCTTATACAAAAGACGCCGGAAGTAAGGTAAATGAAGAGAACATTTTGAATAATAAATAATGATTTTCATATGGGAGTCTCTCCCGGTCGTTACCGTTACCTTGAGGAACTTCAAATACTCGACTTGAAATATTTAGACGAAGCTACAATCCCAACCCTGCCCCCCCCCCCTCATCCCCTATTTCCTCGAGTACTTCTTTTTATCACGCTGCTTTGTATTCACAGCCACGCATCGTCTCTTATACCTACCGCCATGCTTTTCGAGCTTGCATCCACCCCTCTGACACGTCCGTACACACAGGGCTAAGTGACGAGGCACGAAATCCGCTCATTTCGCGTGCAATCCAGCGCCATTTGATGTAGCCTTTCAAAAGGAAGAATCTTCAGTCCTTTCGAGCTCTTTTCTCCGTACTTCTTCTTGTCCCGTAGCCAATGTGTAGGTCATTGGCCCTTTTCACTTATAAGCGAGTCAGTTCACCCATCCGGTCTCTTTTAGATACCAATTTTCATCGAGCTGAAGTCTCAGCAGTCCTCCCCTGCCTCGTTAGGCTACGTATATTTGTGTACTTACTTTTATTCGATTCTTCATGAACCTCATCAGATTCAGCTTGGACGCTTCGTGTATCTCTAGCATTGTCAAGGGTTACTCTAGACAGGTACCCGGATACTCGGCTGCGCTGAACTCGCGTGGGAAAACTCGATACTCGGCATGTTGGTCGGTTAACCGCAGTGATGCAGCCACGTTTTCCTCTGGATTGCACGTGGTCTCGTCGTTGCGGCGCGGCAAGATTGTTATATCGCAATCTTGACGGAGAGATCACGAGAGGGTCAGAGAGCGAAAGAGAGAGAGAGAGAGAGAGTACTGAGATAGGAATTGCTGGAAGATGTCATAGATACATGATGGTCGTTTAGTCTACGAGTGTAGCCTGTGAAACTCAAGCAGCCGGTGTTATTTAGTTAAGTGGACTGAGAGGGAGTGAGAAGGTCGTGGGTATATTTCGTTGTCCATAGGAGAAAGGGTGGAACAGTCGGAGATAAGGATGACGTCAAAGAGGAGCCCTTCCGTATATACCTTGGTGCATGTCATTTGTTCTTACGAGAAGCCTCGAGCAACGTGTTTCTAGTGTATACTTTTTGGCCAGCACGACGTATCAAGGGTTGTTGAGACGAAGGACAATGATATCATATTTATTAAGGGCTCGCGAACTGGAGTGCATTGCGCTTAAGGGGTTACGAGTTGGTTTGTGATAATTTACGAAATTCTTACCGGAAGCTGTGTGGGGAGGTTTAGGGGATTATTTTGAATTTTATAAGAACTTTGGAAATACTGCTGACCCAGAACGTGAATACGGGCGGGGGG